>NW_027527392.1:367443-368777 GCF_008692635.1 Crocuta crocuta | reverse complement strand
TGTTTCTGTTTGTGATTGTTTTATATATTTAGGTGCTCTCATATTTGGGTGTAGACATTTATAATTGTTAGCCCTTCCTGATGGACAGACCCTGTAATTATGATATAATGCCCTTCTTCATCCCTTGTTACTGTCTTTAAAGTTCAGTTTTTCTGATATAAGTATAGCTACTAAAGCTTTCTNTCTCTCTTCCTCTTCTGGGATTCCTATGAAACGGATATTGTTCCATTTGATTGTATGGCTGAGCTCTCGAACTCTTCTTTCATGTTCCTGGATCAGTTTATCTCTCTTTCTCACCTTCCTTTTTCTATAATTGTGTTTTCTAAATCACTTATTCTCCTTTCTGCCTCTTCATTTTATTATGTATCTCATTCATAGCACTTTTTTAAATTCATCACAACTATTTTTGAGGTCCATAGTCTTTGTAATAATAGTTTCTCTGTCTTCCATACTTTTTTCAAGCCCAGCAATTAATTTTATGACTATTCTAAATTCTTGTTCAGTTATGTTGCTTATATCTGTTTTGAGCAGTTCTTTAGCTGTCATTTCTTCCTGGAATTTCTTTGGAGGAGAGTTCTTCCATTTTGTCATTTTGGTTAGCTTTCTATCTCTTGTTAATTTTAAAAGCTTGTTGTGCACTCTGCCCCTGCGGGTTCTGCTGTATTTAAGAGGGCTCTTTGACTGTCCAGGGCCTGTCCATTCAGGAAGTGTTCTTTGAAAGGTTTTTCTTGGTTTCTTTTTTTGAGACTTTGGTTATTTTGTTTCCTTACTCGTAGTGGTTTTTGGGACTCTCCACCATGTGTACTTTGGCTTGTTTCTTGAGGTAGCCCTGGAAAAAAAACTGACAACCACACAGGGAACAAAGGTACACAAATGCACAGATATATCCAATAAACATGCTAATTGAAAGGGAAAAAGGAAAAGAAAGGGTGGGGACAAAAAACATACAATACAAAAAAGAGGAAGGAAGGCAGGCAAATAATAAAAATTAAAATTAATAAAAAATTGAAAAAAGAAGAAAAATAACCCAAAAGACAAAGGACAGTCTAAGGGCATAAAACCAGAATTCTCAGCTATAAATAAAGAGCCTGGTGTATGCAGTGTTGATGGAAGAGCATATGCAAAGACAAAAATGGCTGGGAGGAAGGGAAATTAGAAATGAAATGACCAGGCAGAGAGACTAAGAGGCACTCAGAGAAACTATATAGTCTGATTACTCTAGAAAGAGAGAAAAAGATAGCTGTGGAGGTGTAGAGTGTACATCTAGAGAATGGATTAAATGTGACTGTTTAAGCCAACCAGTGACCAGAGTGCCCGACCAGCAGAGTGGAGGG
>NW_027527392.1:361867-366592 GCF_008692635.1 Crocuta crocuta | reverse complement strand
GGAGAAAAATGGTGTTGCCCCAGTCCCTTCTCAACCAAGCATTGCAAATCACTTCTTTAGTCCGATCTCCCTGTGCTGAGGACATAGCCAAGGTGGGCTGAGTTCTATGCCCTACACCCCGCTTCGTTTCCAGGTGCCTATTGCGGGCTTTGCTTATACTGCCGGAAGCAGTCCCGCAGGTCGCTGCTTCCCTGCTGCCGGGGGTTGAGTGGGTGGTGGGGGAAGTGCGACAGCCTCAGATCCTCCAGGGTCAAGCAGTGATACAACCTGGGATCCGAGGCCTCCGCGCCCCGCGTGCGTGCGTGCGTGCGGGAATGCAGCAGCCTCAGGCCCGCTGCGTCCTAGCCACCGCTGGGGATGTTGCAGGGAGAGCAGCAGAGCAGTTTTTCCTGGTGCCCTCTGGGACCGGGGGCACCTAGTTCAAAGTCAGCACCCCAGCCAGAACTAAAAAACACTCTTTCCAAGCCGAAGTTTTTCTCTTCTCCAGGGACGGTTCTATGAGCAATCTCAGCTTCTCTTTCCTTTTCCCTCCACTCATGGCTCATCACTCACCGCAGCTGCATGCAAGCCAGGTTCCCTCCCTGCCCTCCATGTCTCTGGGTCCCGTCCTGCTTTTATCTTCCCCAGTTTGCACTCACGCACTTAGGAGGTTTCCTTCCCAGTGTATTCTGTCTCTTTCTCTTCCCAAACTCCTGTGGCTCAGTGTCCTATGACTTTAGGCCTTCTCTGTTTGAGAGATGGGTGCAAGCGAAATGCACGCAGCTCCTTACTTCTCCACCATCTTGCCCTGATGAGTGTACTCTTAATCCCCTTCACCTGTTTCACCCATTCCCCTACCCATTTTCCCTCTGGTCACCACCAGGTTGTTCTATTTCAGAGTGATTTTTATTTGCCTCTTTTTTCTTTGTTTCTTAAATTCCACATATAAGTGAATTTATATGATACTTGTCTTTCTCTGATTGACTTGTTTCACTTAGCATTATACTCTAGATCCATCCGTATTGTTGTAAATGGCAAGACTTCATTTTTATGGCTTAGTAATGTTCCATTGCATTTATATAGTATATATATACCTTGCATATTCCATTGCGTGTACACACACACACACACACACACACCCATGTCGTCTTCTCCTTTCATCTATTGATGGACACTTGGGTTACTTCCATAATTTGGCTATTGTAAATAATGCTGTAATAAACAGGGATGCATATAGCTTTTCAAATTAGTCTTTTTGTATTTTTTGGCAAATAGTAGTGGAATTACTGGATCATAAGGTAATTCTACTTTTAATTTTAATTTTTTGAGCAACCTCTATACTGTCTTCCATAGTGGCTGCACCAGTTTGCATTTGTAGCATTAGTTCACTAGGGTTCCTTTTTCCTCACATCCTCATCAGCACTTTTACTTCTTGTGTTTTGATACTACTTAGTGTGAGGTGTGAGGTGATATCTCATTGTGATTTTGATTTGCATTTCCTTGATAAGTGATGTTGCACATCTTTTCATGTGTCTGTTGGCCATCTGTATGTCTTCTTTGGAAATGTCTGCTCATGTCTTCTGCCTATTTTTAAATTTGGTTTTTGGGTGTTGACTTGTATAATTTATATATTTTCAATACTAACCTCTTATCAGATATGTCTTTTGAAAAATCTTCTCCCATTCAGTAAGTTGCCTTTTAGTTTTGTTGATTGTTTCCTTTGCTGTGCAGAAGCTTTTTATTTTGATGTAGTCCCAATAGTTGAGTTTTGCTTTTGTTTCCCTTGCCTCAGGAGACCTATCTAGAAAAATGTTGCTATGGCTGTTCAGAGAAATTACTCCTTGTTCTCTCCTTCAGGATTTTTATTACTTCAGGTCTTATATTTAGGCCTTTAATCCATTTGAATTTATTTTTGTGGATAGTGTGAGAAAGTGGTCGAGTTTCATTGTTTTGCATGTAGATGTCTGGTTTTCCCTATGCCCTTTGTTAAAGAGACTTTTTCCTGTTGCATATTCTTGCCTCCTTTGTTGAAGATTAACTGACCACATCATTATGGATTGATTTACGGGATCTCTATTCTGTTCCATTGATCTATGTGTCTAATTTTGTGCCGGTACCATACTGTTTTGATTGCTACAGCTTTGTAACGTATCTTGATGTCTGGGACTGTGATACCTCTAGTTTTGTTCTTCTTTTTCAAGATTGCTGTGGCTATTCAGGGTCTTTTGTAGTTCCATACAAATTTTAGGATGATTCAGTTCTGTGAAAAATGCTGTTGGTATTTTGATAAAAATTTCATTAAATCTTTAGATTGCTTTAGGTAGTATGGACAGTTTAACAATATTTGTTCTTCCAGTCCTTGAGCATAGACTATCTTTCCATTTGTGTCATCTTCAGTTTCTTTCATCAGTGTTTTTATAGTGTTGAGAGTACAAGTCTTTCACCTCCTTTGTTAGGTTTATTCCTAAGTATTTTGTTACTTTTGGTGCAATTCTAAAGGGATTATTTTCTTGATTTCTCTTTCTACTACATTATTAGTATATAGAAATGCAATGGATTTCTGAATGTTGATTGTGTATTCTGTGACCTTATTGAATTCATTTATCAGTTCTAGTAGTTTTGGGGAGTCTTTAAGGTTTTCTATATACAGTATCATGTTATCTGCAAATAATGAATGTTTTACTTCTTCCTTACCAGTTTGGATGCATTTTATTTCTTTTTGTTGTCTGATTGCTGTGGCTAGAGTGCTATGTTGAATAAAAATAGTGAGAGTGGATATCCTTGTCTTGTTCCTGACCCTAGGGGACTAGCTCTCAGTTTTTCCCCATTGAATATGATGTTAGCTTTGGGTTTTTTAATATATGGGCTTTATTATGCTAAGATACGTTCCATCAAAACCTACTTTGTTGAGAGTTTTTATCATGAATGGATGTTGTACTTTGTCAAAGGCTTTTCCTGCATCTATTGAAATGATCATATGGTTTCTAGCCTGTCTCTTATTGATATGATGTATCATGTTGATTGATTTGCAAATATTGAACCAAGCTTGTATCCCAGGAATAAATCCCACTTGATCACGGTGAATGAGTCTTTTAATGTATGACTTCAGTATTTTGAATTTGTTGAGACTTGTTTTGTGGCCCATTATGTGATCTATTCTGGAGGTTATTCCATATGCACTGTAAAAGAATGTGTATTCTGCTGTTTTAAGGTAGAGTGTTTTGAATATATCTGTTAGAGCCATCTTGTCCAATGTGTCATTCAAAGCCACTGTTTCCTCGTTGATTTTCTGTTTCCATGATATATACGTTTAAGTGGGTTGTTAAAGTCACATACTATCATTGTATTACTATTGTTGCAGCTTTGGAACACTGCTGCCATGGCTTGGTTGGAAGGGACAAGTCCGCAGAGGAGCACAGGGGTGGTTGCACTATTCTCAAGCTAGGTGGAGAATGTTCACACTCTGCTGGTTCCTACAGGTGTTCATGTATCTAGCCTGGGGGATGGGGAAAGGAAGTAGTGCCCACCAGCTCTTTTGTTCTTGGAGAAGTTTCCCAAAGATCCTTGCCCCTCCAGCACACATTGAGATTAATAAACAAATCTCCCTGCTCTGTACCCCAGGCATTTTTTAAACTGCTGCTGCTTTGCTGTATCTCTGTGGGGGTGGTTGTTTGTGCCGTCTCTTTAAGGGAAGAGTCAGTTTCCTATCACTCTTTGGCTCTTTAGGAGTCAAAGCTGCTGATTTTTAAAGTTCCACTTGTTGGGGCTCCTGGGTGACTCAGTCGGTTAGGTGTCCATTTCTTGACTTCTGCTTGGATTATGATCTCATAATTCATGGGTTTGAGCCCTGCATTGGGCTCTGCTGAGAGCAACACCACAGAGCCTGCTTGGTATTCTGTCTCCCTCTCTCTCTGCCCATTCCCCCACTCATGTGCATGTGCACTCTCTTTCAAAAATATGCATAAAAAAATAAAGTTCCACTTGTTAAGTCCCACTGATTGTAAACACTTATGAAGTTAAGCCTCTAGTTTTCACAGCCAAATGTTATGGGAATTTGTCCCCCAGTGCTTGTCCCCCATGCCTGGAGTTCTAGTTTGGGGTCTGCTCCTATCCCCTCTGTGCCCCTCCTTCCTGTGGATAGTCCCACGGGTCAGCTTGGCTCCTGACCATGTCTCCACCCTTCCTACCCTCTTTGGTATGGCCTCTACATTCAGCTGTGCAGAGTCTCTTCTGCCAGTCTTTGGGTTGTTTTCTGGGTTATTTACACAGTTGGTATTATCTAGGTGCATCCAGAGGATGAGATGAGCCTAGGATCCTCCTCCTCTGCCATCTTGCCTGGAAGTCCTCAGAACAGAATATTCTTAATCTCCAAGAACCCTACCGCAAACATTCTAAGTGATAAATGTTCAAAACTTTCCTTGGAGGTCAGGAGCAAGACGAGGATGCCCTTAATCATTGCTATTCAGTATCTTTCAGTGTTCTGGCCAGTGCACAAATAATAAAAAGGCATAAGAATTGAAGAGAAAGAAACAGAAAACTGCCATTATTTGCATATGATATAATTATATTCATGGAATATCCAAATGGTTTGGCAGATTGGAAATAATAAGAGAACTTATCCCAGTCTCAGGATAGAAAAGCTTAATATCCAAAAGTCCAATATATTTCTCTATACCATCAACAAACAGAAAATGAAATTAATATAAAATATTGAGGAATAAACCTAATAAAAGATGTGCAATAAAT
>NW_027527392.1:361693-361853 GCF_008692635.1 Crocuta crocuta | reverse complement strand
GGAAGCTATACCATAGTAAATATGGGCAAAACAGATGCCAATTCTCCCCACATTTAATTTTAAATTCAATGCAGTTCCAATAAATGTGTTTTGGTGGAACGTGACAAGCTGATTTTAAAATTCAAATGGAAATACTAAAGGCTAGGGATAGCCATTACCC
>NW_027527392.1:360951-361671 GCF_008692635.1 Crocuta crocuta | reverse complement strand
AGAGCCATTTCCCTTTTGTAGTAGAAGAATAAAAGGGAAGACTTTAGCCACTGGCTAAGAAGACTGTTATAAAGCTGTAGTAATCAAGACAGTATATTATTTTTTCAAGGATATAAAAATAGGCCGGTGGAATAGAAGGAAGAACTCAAAAACCTATCCATGCATTAGGTCAGTATTTGACATATGTTGCACTGTAGAACAGAGGAGAAATGTCATCTTTGGAATAAATAGTACTGAGATTTGTGGCTATAATTAAACCCCTATCTCACACTGTATCCCCAAATATATTCCCAGTGTGTTAAAATCCTAAACATGAAAGGAAAAATAAAAAGTTCCTAAAAGATAATAGAGGAAAATATCTTTATGAGCTTGTGGGTAGGGAAGAATTACACAAACAATATACAAAAGATACCTTAATTATAAGGAAAGGGGACTTCTGTCTATCAAAAATGGATGGGGGAAAACCCCATAGAGTGAGGGAAGGTATTTTCAATTCATAAAACTGAGGAAACTAGTATTTTGATGTATTAAGAACTCTTAGATAGGCATGGCCTGGGGAAAATGATAGGGTTGTGCTGACCGACAAATTTGGGGAAAACTGAGGCCAGGGAACTTTTGTCTCATTCATGGTCTGAAAGTCTCAAAACACTCCTCTGGACAGAGACCCATTTGTCAACGTGTGATGACTCAGCCTAGTAAAGAGAGGCATTATCAGAGATA
>NW_027527392.1:359567-360934 GCF_008692635.1 Crocuta crocuta | reverse complement strand
GCTGTCTAACATGAGTTGTACCATACAGCTGTTTCCCCTTGAGGCAAGGGGGCCAGAATTCCATATCCCTCTGTAGCATTTAGTCATTGGCTGTGGGCTGTACTCCAAAGGTGAGGGTGGGCACAGTTTCCTGGACAAAAGTGTCCCCCATTGAGTTGGGTCATGTTCTTTAAAGAAAAGGACATTTGTAAGCTGTTAACAACCAACACACAGCATCTGGAAGGTTTGTTGAATTGGTTGATAAAGGGGGTCACTGTGGAGGACCAATAGTGTCCTCAGCAGTGATAACTTAGCACATCTGAGTCAACCTTATTTCCCATGTGGTATGGACCCTATATTGGTGCCCAAAAGCCTGCCATGAGGCTGGCAACCAGAGGGCACAGGATAAAGGGGTTGTTTTTCTGTTTCTAGGGGGTGATAAGGAGGTTGTGACAAGGACTCAGAGCGATCTCTAGAGATGAGATTGAAACAACTAGGGGGAGAGGCACCTGGGTGGCTCAGTCGGTTAAGCGTCCAACTTCAGCTCAGGTCATGATCTCATGGTCCGTGGGCTCATGGTCCGTGGGCTCGATCCCCGCATTGGGCTCTGTGCTGACAGCTAGCTCAGAGCCTGGAGCCTGCTTCAGATTCTGTGTCTCCCTCTCTCTCTGGCCCTCCCCTGCTTGTGCTCTGTCTCTCAAAAATAAACAAACATTAAAAAATAATTTAAAAAAAAGAAAAAAATGAAGCAGCTAGGGGAAAAGGGCCAATACTCCCCTAGAATAGTGACTGAGGCAAAAATGGAAACAGATCACAAGTTCACCAACTGCAGGTGCTGACCTCAAGGCTAGGAGGGGACATAGCACCATAGGATACAAGGACACCTTTTCTCCAAGACCAATTCCATTTCCATCACTCAGCCTCTAGCCTTGAGAAGTCCCCAGGGTCAGAAATAAGTGCCATTAGGATTTGTGAAGAAGAATATATCAGGTTTTTAAGAAATAAACTGGGCTGCCTGGGTGGTTCAGTCGGTTAAGTGTCCAACTTCGGCTCAGGTCATGATCTCATGGTTCATCGATTCGAACCCTGCATCAGGCTCTGTGCTGACAGCTTAGGGCCTGGAACCTGTTTCAGAATCTGTCTCCCTCTCTCTCTGCCCCTCCCCTGCTCATGCTGTCTCTCTTTCAAAGATAAACATTAAACGTTTTTTTAAAAAAAGACACTACATTTACGCTGCATGTCTGAATTGTGGTGTAAGTGAAATTTCAACACCCACTTTGAAACACTTTTAAGGCCACTAGATTGTTACATTCAAACACACAAATGAATTAAAGATCTGACCCTTGACAACAAGATTATAAACCTTTTCAGAGCAGGGCCATGAACCC
>NW_027527392.1:359253-359459 GCF_008692635.1 Crocuta crocuta | reverse complement strand
CAAGATTATAATCTTTTTCAGAGCAGGGTTATGAACCCACATAGCGAAGTATTAGATGACTTTCTTTTATCTCATATTACATTCTCTCATGAGATTTGAAACTCCTCTTTGGTTTCAACCTGCATCTTATGAAGAGCCACTGGTAAAAGTCAAAAGACACCGTAGAAGAAGAAGATTCAAATAAAAATTGTGTTGGTATATCTGTT
>NW_027527392.1:355247-359191 GCF_008692635.1 Crocuta crocuta | reverse complement strand
AATATCTTAGACAAATTGAAAAGAAAACATTAACATCAAAGTAATAAGAAAAAAGGCAATTCCAAATGAGGAACTATGCTAAGTAAGCAGATATGTGGAAAAGTGTTAACCTTTCACTTCAGTCTTAAACAAATATTTATTGAGTATCTACCGTGGGCCAGACACGTAAAGTTCTAGGCACTCTAATAAAGTAGTTCTAGGTATAGACATCAAAGAATACAAATCAAATTACTAATCAGATACTAGTGAAAGTGATACTTTTATACACTGCTGGCGGAAGTAAAATTACACAATTATACACCTGGATTTGGTCATACCTGTCAATTGGTAGCATTGTTAAAATCCTTTAACGTACGAATTCTACTTTGGGGAACATATCTCCAAAGGAAAAATAATCTCGAGAGGAAAAGAATTTATGTGCATGTAGATGTTCGTCACATTGTATTTTATAGAGAGAATATATATATGAAAGTACCTTAAGTACTTAGTATTTTAATCTAAGTCTCTTAATTTTTCTATAGAATCCTTTTTCATAGAATATTTATTAAGATGCTTGAGAATACACCTTCAGGAAGAAAAGGGTCTATATTTTTGATGATCATCCTGTTCAGATTATAGGGATGTATAGTTCATATAGTAATATGGTTTTGGTTGGGTGCAATGTGTGGAGCCCGGGACCACTTAAGCACCAGCCTCTAACCCAGAAAAGAGTTTCCAAAACATAAAGAGGATGAGGTCCCTTGAGAATGCACTTTTCTTGATTTTCCATGGTGTGAGTATCTCATGTGGTTTTCAGTAAGGCTAGATGAGGCAGCTCCGACTTACCTACTTGGACACAAGCCTTGAACTCAGAACGAATCTCTTATTCTATAGAGATGAAGACTTTCACAGAAAGGACAAGACCCCTATTAAAAGCTAGAGAGTTCAGAACAAAGGGCAAGTACATGATTGGGTCTCAGAATAAGCATTCTCAGAGCACTGGTGCTCACTAGGAGCTCTCCAAGGTCCTGAAAAACTGCCTGCACCTCTCCACCTGATGGAATCTTCATCTCACAATGTCTCTCACCTAAAGGATTCACTACCTCTGCTTGACACTTGCCCTCTGGCCTCTAACTCCTTGATATAATCTGTCTGTGACTGATGCCTAGTGGGACTTCAGTCATTGCCTTTTATCTGCATGTGCTGGCAGCTTCATTTATCAGTTTCCTTCTAAAGGAAGTGTATTTGAGGTTATCTCCGTAGGAGAGAATATATGTTTTATTAACTTTTGGTTGTACTATCAGGAAGAAAGGGAACTCAAGAGAGATTATTTTCAGATATGAGTCCTCTTAGATTAGTAAAACCTGGTATCTGTCATTTTATTTGGCTGTTACTGAAGTATGTGAAAAAGGAACTACTAGAAGAACACGTGAAGCAAACAGAAGATACCATCAGAGAGTTGTGAGATATCAGGAGCCTATATGTGACTTATTTGTCATACTTTTTAATTCTTCAATTAATGGATTAGCAACAGGAGACAGGAAGGTGCCCTACATATGATTGGTGCTGGTAAACGAATGAATATTAAACTAGGCACGAGAAGAACAAAGTTCTAGTCCTTTTTAAAATTTTTTTGATGTTTGTTTATTTTTGAGAAGGGGAGGGGCAGAAAGAGGGAGGCAGAGGATCTGAAGAAGGCTCCCTGCAGTGAGTATAGAGCCCAATACAGGTCCTGAACTCACAAACCCTGTGAGACCATGACCTGAGACAAGCAAGAGTTGGCTGCCTAACCAGCTGAGCCACCCAGGTGCCCCTTGGCTTTGTTTTTTAAATTAATCGTATAACATTGGGAAAATCATTTATCTTCTCTGTATTAATGTAAGGTAACTGCTGCCACAAACAACTCCCAAATTGCAGTCACTTAAAAACAATGTAAGCTTATTTCTTACCCACATAACAATCTAAACCACATTCCTGGTTGACTGGCGCTTCTGGACACCTTTCCTCCAAAGTGGTGACTCAAACTTCTTTCCTATTATAGCCTTGCTATTCTCTAAATTTTTGGAGTATCTTCATTCACTTAGTCAATGAGGAAGAAGAATGAGGGGCATGCTCTCTCCCTGACTGTGCCAACCCACCATTTTCACTGGGACAACTGCCTAATTCCTTAGGGGGCAGTCAAGACTATTCAGTGTTCTAGCCCTTTGATTCTTCTTCAGTGGTCTCCTGCTGCGGCCTATTTTGAGCAGTCTGTACTCTTGCACCCATTTCTCCTCAGCTCTTTATCGGAGCTGTTCTACCATCACCTTGGAATGCCCTTCTCTCTCCATGTACTTCCTGACATCTTGTACTCCTGCTTCTGGTGCCTGGTCTTGCTAATGCTCAATAAATATTTCCCAAACTGCTGGTTTTCAAAAAAAAAAAAAAAGAATGAGAGGCTTATATTTTAGAGGGTTTTATGGGTAAGACCTTGAAGTGGTACAAATCACTTCTATCTACCTTCTATTGGAAGAACCCATCACATGTTTACAACTAACAGCAAAGGATCTTGGGAAATGTAGTCTTGATGTATGCCAAAAGGAAAAGGGACACAGTTTGGTAACTAACTGGCCAGTCTCCACAATACTTTTTGGGTTTGGGCTTCCTCAGTGGTAAAATGATGCAAATAATATCTGCTTTTACAGTTCTTACTAGACATGTCACTGGAGCCGAGGGAAACAAAAGCAAAAATGAACTATTGGGATTTCATTAAGATAAAAAGCTTCTGCACAGAGAATGAAACACAACTAAACTAAAAGGCAGCCTATGGAATGGGAGAAAATCATTGCAAGTGACATATTGGATTAGTATATTAGGGTTAGAATCCAAAATCTGTAAAGAATTTATCAAATGAAACACCCCAAACACAAATAATCCAGTTAAGAAATAAGCAGAAGACATGAATAGACATTTTTCCAAAGAAGAAATCCAGCTAGCTAACAGACACTGAAAAGATGTTCAACATCACTTATCATCAGGGAAATACAAATCAAAACCACGATGAGATAGCATCTCACACCTGTCAAAATGGCTAAAATTAACAACACAAGAAACAATAGATGTTGGTGAGGATGTGGAGAAAGGGAAATCCTCTTCCACTGTTAGAGGGAATGCAAACTGATGCGGCCACTCTGGAAAAGAGTATGGAGGCTCCTCAAAAAATTAAAAATGATACAACAATCCAAACTCTATGGGATGTGACAAAGGCATTCCTAAGAGGAAAGTACATTGCACTCCAGGCCTATTTCAAGAAATTAGAAAAAGCGCAAGTGCAAAATCTAACAGCGCACCTGAAGCAACTAGAGGGAGAGTAACAAGAGCACCCCAAACCCAGTAGAAGAGAAATAATAAAAAGGGCAGAAGTAAACAATATAGAAATCAAACAAACCCAGTTGAACAGATCTATGAAACCAAGAGTTGGTTTTTTGAAAAAATAAAATTGACAAACCTCTAGCCAGCCTTCTCAAAAAGAAAAGAAAGAGCACTCAAATAGACAAAATCATGAATGAAAATGGACTTATGACAAACAACCCCTCAGAAATACAAGCAATTATCAGTGAATACTATGAAAAATTATATGCAAACTGAACAATTTACAAGAAATGGACAAATGCCTAAACACACACTCACNATGCTTAATTTAAGAAAACAGGTGAATATATGGGAAGGGGTGGAAAAAGAGGGAAGAAAACCATAAGAGACTCAACAATAGAGAACAAACTGAGGGTTGATGGAGGGAGGTGGGTACAGTTATGGGGATTAAGTAAGGCACTTGTTATGATGAACACGGGGTGTGATATGTAAGTGATGGATCACTAAATTCTCCTGAAACCAGTATTACCAGTTAACTAACCAGAATTTAAGTACAAACTTGAAAAAAAATTATTGAAAAAAACAAAAATAGACTAGACTTTCTTCTCCAAGGA
>NW_027527392.1:315426-355234 GCF_008692635.1 Crocuta crocuta | reverse complement strand
TAGTTTTTCTTTTCCAATGAGTTTTTGTAAAGATCAAAGGAGATTCTCTGTGTGAAAATGTCTCAAAAACTGTAAATTAACATATATGGGAAGAGAATCATTGCTTGGCTTACTTACTTTTGAGTGTTAATTTTAGGACTGAAAAAAAGGTGTTCTTTCTTTGGTGTAGGACTCCTTATAGTTGGTCCCAGTATATACCAAATATAAGTATATTTAATGGGATAATGTATTTTTTTCATCTGGGGCAAAAGTAGAGATTGTACACGAACTTTTGACATTTCAAAATTGTAGTGCCTTGATGAAAGTATATTAGGATTAAATTAAAGGAAGGTACCATTTTGTGTTCAAGCCTAATTTTTTCCCAGGGTCCTGAAGATGCTTTTAACCTCCCAGACAATAAAATGTACCATATGTTTGATAATAGGTGGTACAGTCTTCCCTGGAGTGGGTATTGTAAATGGGAGGTCTCTTATGATTGTTGTGTATGACGTCTAATTATGGACATACACATAGACACACATAGCTCCTTTGTTATTTCTCTGAGGCCCTTCATCCTCAGCAGTCAGAAACTCCTCTTACCACTAACTTTCTTATTAAGCAAACCAAAAAAATTGCGTACTGTAACTAATTCTTCTCAGGTTTGCTATGAATCAGAGAATCTGATAGAATTGCATTTTTTACACACTAGCAACACACCAGTGATTTCTGAACACTGATCAGTCTTTAGTTTCATGATGTTTTGTCCTAAAGCTAACATCAGCCATATGGGAAGGGCTATTATTTAAGCAAACATCACTCAGCCAGTTGTGACCGAGGCATTGGATCATACTGAACTTCAAGATTTCTTCTAAGGATGAAAGAAAATAATAAGAAATCACAGTAGCATGGGGCATACTTTGAGACCCGGCTTAGTTTTCCTAAAGGAGAAAAAGAAAGGCATTTGTTCGAAACTGTTGCCTTAGGGTAGTTCACCAGAGCACACTAAACCTTGGGAATTATGTCTAATTTATCTTAGAGCACACAGAACTCACAGCTTAAAAATTCAAAGCGAAGGTAGCTCTATTCTCAATATGTATAAAATAACTGAATGTCAGCATGACCTAAAGGAAATTAGACTGCACATAATCATGCATTCTGGTGCACTGCAGTGTTAACTTGAAAATACAGAGCTTTGTGTTTTGTGGAAGGAAATAGAGGTTGGGATGTACAATGAAGCAAAGATGGAGATGCTCTTGGAAATAGGAATTGCTATAAAATGAAAGCAGTGTCTAATCAAATAAGAGCCTCCTATAGATAGCCTGTCCCTCACATCTGGGTATCCTGGCTATCTATCTTTTATTGGGGAAAAAAAGTGGGTCAGGGAATTATACCAAAGCAGATCTCTTTCAGCTGGACAAGCTTTAAAGAAAACAACAGTCTCCTGCTCTTTTCCAGTTCCTCTCAGTGGGTAACTTTTTTTTTTTTTTTAATCTGCATCTCCCAGCCTTTTCCCAGCTATGTACGTTCTTGAATTTCATTCTGATCTGTGTTCTACTCATGCTGTGTGTCTCATACATCCATGCCAATTGGTGCCCAAGCCAGGCATGCTAAAAGTGCTGGCATCCTGAAGCAGATTGGCCCTACCATTTACTCACTGATGGCTTCCACTAGCAAATATCCCCTTCTCAGTTTGATGATAAAGCAGGGTTGAAAGTAAGGAGGAGACCATTTTGCTTCCAAAAGTATTTAAGTATAGAAATGTTGTCTTGGAACAAAAGTTTCCTTCTTTCTAGGACACTACACACGGAACTTCGCAGATGTTGTGTGTGGATGAAATCATGGAGAGATGTATAGGCAATGTGAGAGAGTAGAGGAAGAAGTGGAATTCAAAGGTTCAGGAAAACCAAAACTCTTAGACTGTGCTTCACCGAATCTAGGACTCTAGGAAAGTGGCTGATCCCTCTGAGCCTCAATTTTTACATTTGCAAAATAATTGTAATGATAGTAACAAACAGTTGAGAGACAAGTTGGTGTAGTGGGCAAGTGTACACGTGCCAGAGAAAGATTGTCAGGGTTCACGTTCTGGCTCTGCTGTATTACCTGTAACAGTCTGTACCTCAGTTTCTTTTTTTCTAAATTGTGTATCTAACTGAAGCTTGAACATATTGCTGGTTGAAGAATGTAGCAGTTTAGCTTATAAAAAATTAATAAACTTTATTTTTTAAGGAAGTTTTAGGTTCCCAGCAAAATTGAGTGAAAGGAGAGTTCCCATTTCCCCCCTGGTCCCATATATGCACATGCTCAGCCTCCCACACTAACAACATTTCCTACCAGACTGGGACATTTGTTACAGTCAGTGAACCTATACTGACATACCATAATCACCCAAAGACTACTTTTTAGATTCGGGTTCACTTTTGATATTGTACAGTCTATGGGTTTGGACAAATGTATAATGACATGTATCCACCATTGTAGTGTCCTATAGGATAGTTTCACTGCCCTGAAAATTTACTGTGCTGTATTTATCCCTATCTCTCTGCCAACCCCTGGCAACCACTGATCTTTTCACCATCTCCATGGTTTTGCCTTTTCCAGAATGTCATACAGTTGGAGTCATACAGTATGTAGCCTTTTCAGATTGGCTTTTTTCAGTTAGTAATATGCATGAAATTTCCTCTGNGAGTAGGGGAGGGTCAGAGAGAGAGGAAGACACAGAATCCGAAGACAGACTCTAGGCTCTGAGCTAGCTGGCAGCACAGAGCATGAAGCGGGCTCTAACCCACGAACCGTGAGATCGTGGCCTGAGCTGAAGCCAGACGCTTAACCGACTGAGCCACCCAGGTGCCCCTGTCTTTTCATACTTTGGTAGCTCATTTTTTCTTTAGCACTGAATAATATTCTATTGTCTGGACACTACAGTTTATTCATTTGCCTTTTGAAAGACATTTTGATTGCTCCCAAGTTTTGGCAATTATTGATAAAGCTGCCACAAGCCTCCACGTGCAGGTTTTTGTGTAGATATATGTGTCTAAATACCAAGGACCAGTCATAGGTCAAGAGTATTTTTAGCTATTTTTAAGAACAGTTTTATTGAGGGGGTTGGTTTGTTTCATCTAGGTTATTAGATTTGGGCATGAAGTTGTCCATAATATTCCTTTACTTTCTTTTTAAACTCTATGAGATCTTTAGTGATGTGTCCTTTTACATTTCCTACTTGGAATTTGTGTCTGTTCTCTTTTTAAAAAACTTTTTTTTTATGTTTCATTTATTTCTGAGAGAGAGAGACAGCATGAACAGGGGAGGGTCACAGAGAGAGGGAAACACAGAATTTGAAACAGGCTCCAGGCTCTGAGCTAGCTGTCAGCACAGAGCCCAACATGGGGCTAGAACCCATGAACTGTGAGATCATGACCTGAGCCGAAGTCAGACACTTAACCGACTGAGCCATCCAGGTGCCCCAAGCTTTCTTTTTTCCTTAGTTAGCCTGGCTAGAGGGTTACTCATTTTATTATCTTTTCAAAGAAACAGCTTTTGGTGGTGTTACTTTTCTCCACTGATTTCAGTTTCATTGACTTCTACTTGAATTTTTGTTCTTTCTTCTGCTTACATTGGATTTAATTTGGTCTTTTTCTAGTTTCCTAAGGTGAAAGCTTAGATTATTGATTTTAGATCTTTCTTCTTTTGCAGTATATGCATTCAATGTCCCATCGTTGATAAGTTGTGTTTTCATGTTTATTTAGTTCAAAATAGTTTTATATTTCTCTTGAGATTTCTTCTTTGGCTCACATGTTAATTAGAAGTGTATTGTTAATCTCCAAGTATTTTGGTATATTCCAGCTATTTTTCTGTTACTGATTTCTCCTTTAATTCCACTGTGGTCTGAGAGCACACATTATATGATTTCTATCCTTTTAAACTTATTAAGGTATATTTTAAATTTATTAAGGTACATCTTAAATTTTTTGAGGTATATTATATGGCCCAGAATGTGGTCTATCTTGGCGAATGTTTCATATGAGCTAGGGAAGAATTTGTACTTGGCTATTGTTGAATGAAGTCATCTATAGATGTCAATGAAATCCATTTGATAGATGGTGTTGTTGAGTTCAACTATTTTTATTGATTTTCTGACTACTGTGTCTGTCTGTTTCTGATAGAGGGGTGTTGAACTCTCCACCTACAAGTGGGTTTATCTATTTATCCTTGAAGTTTTATCTGTTTTTGCCTCATGTGTTTTGATGCTCTGTTGTTAAGTGCAAACACATTGTCTTTTTAGAGTACTGACCTTTTAATCATTATGTAATGCCTCTCTCTATCACTGATAACTTTGCTTGCTGGAAAGTCTGCTTTGTCTGAAATAATAGAGATACTCTGCTTTCTTTTGAGTACAGCTAGCATGGTATATCTTAATTCATTTATATTTCATCTATATGTGTTATATTTAAATTGAGTTTCTTGTAGATATGTAGTTTAATCTTCTTTTTTTTTTGACATACTCTACAATCTCTATCTTTTAATTGGTATATTTAGATCCTTGATGTTTAAAGTGATTATTCATATAGTTGGATTGCCACCTACAATATTTGTTTCTCTATTTGTTGCCTTTATTTTTTGTTTTAAATATTGTCTTCCACACGTTTTCTGCCTTTTGTGGTTTTAAATGAGCATTTTATTAGATTTCATTTTGTCTAATATTTTAGTGTATCAAGTATACTTATTTTACATTCCTTAGTGGCTGCTCTAGAGTTTGCAATATGTAAGTACAGTGAATCCAAATTCACTTATTTTATTTTTAAAGATTTTATTTATTTTCATCTTTTTTTTCCCTTAGTTTATTGTCAAGTTGGTTTCCATATAACACCCAGTGCTCATCCCAACAAGTGCCTTCTTCCATACCCATCAGCCCCCTTCCTCTCTCCCATNGTCGGGTTTTCTATGTAGAGTATCATGTCATCTGCGAAAAGTGAAAGTTTAACTTCTTTGCCAGTTCTGATACCTTTTATTTCCTTTGGACTTCCAGCAACACAACAGTGGTGAGAGTGGACATCCCTGTTGTCTTCATGATCTAAGGAGGAAAGCTCTCAGTTTTTCCCCGTTCAGGATGATATTAGCTATGGGCTTTTCATAAATGGCTATTATGATATTTAAGTAAGTTCCTNTTTGGATTCTGTGTCTCCCTTTCTCTCTGCCCCTCCCCCATTCACACTCTGTCTCTGTCTCTTTCAAAAATAAAAATAAAACATTGTTAAAAATTTAAAAAATAACACTCTGCCACTCCATGGATAGTGCAGGTACCTTATAATAACAAAATAATCCTAATTCCTCCCTCTCCTGTCTTGCATCATTACTGTCATTCATTTCACTTTTACATAAGGGTACATATATACACATATGCATACATAATTGCATACATTGTTGCCATTGTTATTTTGAATAAATTACTAGAGCAATTAAGAAAAATACAAGTTTTTATTTTATCTTTTCATATTTATTCTTTGATGTTCTTCCTTTTTTAATGTAGGTCCTAGTTTCTGACCTTTATAATTTTCCTTCTCACAAAGAACTTTGAGTATAGTTGACACACAACGTTATTTTAGTTTCACATGTACATCACAGTGATTTGACAAATGTATATATTATGCTGTGTTCACAAGTGTAGCTACCATCTATCTCAGTATATCAGTATTACAGTATTATTGACTATATTCCTTATGCTTTGACTTTTATTCTTGTGACTTATTCTATAACGAGAAGCATTTTTAACATTTTTTGCAAGATGGGTCTACTTGCAACAAATTCCCTTCATTTTTTCTTAGAAAGTCTTTGTTTCTTTTTTGCTTTTGACAGATAATTTCAAATGGTACAGAGTTTTAGGTTGGTAGGGTTTTTTTTCACTTCACACTTTATATATTTCATCCCCCTCTCTTTTTGCGTGCATGGTTTATGAGATATAATTCTTATCCTTGCTTCTCTATTGGTAATTTTTTTTTCTGTTTGGCTTCTTTCATAATTTTTTCTTTATCTTTGATTTTTTGCAGTTTGAATATGATATACTTAGATGTAGGGTTTCTTTTTTCTTTTCTTTTCTTTCTTTTTTTTTACATTTATCCTGCCTGGTGTTCTGAGCTTCCTTGATCTGTGCTTTGGTGTCCACCATATGCCTCAGTTAATCCGTCTGTAAAGTAGGGATTATAATAGCTACTTCAGGAGGTCATTGTGAGAATTAAGATTAGTTCAGCATGTGACAAACAGTTTGAAGAGTACCTGGAATGCATTCAGTACTATGTTAGTGTTAGCTGTGTTTAGTTGGCAAGTGTCTACTTGCCAAACAACAGGCTAAGTGCTTTTCATACAGTATCTCATTTCTTCCTTATAGCAATCCTATCCTCAAGAGGTACCTTTTATTACCCCCATTTTACAGATGGGGATATTGAGGCTTGTTTCAGATTACATAGCTTAAGTGGCAGGTCTAGAACTCTTACTGAGGTGTGTCTGGCTACCAAGACCATGCCTTAAATTTCTGAGGAACAGCACCTATGAAGGTGGTTGGATTCTAATTAATCTCTATGGTCCCTTCCAGAACTAAAACCCTATTGTATGAAGTTGCAATAATGCCAGAATAGTACTCTGATAAAGTGTACAGGCATGGGAGTTGGAAAGCCTGTGTTGAAGGAAGTAAGGCACACTCTCCGTTTTCCCTGCAGTGACATGAGGCTAATCCACCTACCTTTCCTATTGAGTTGTTTTGAGGATTGGATGATCTACTATATGTAAAACATTACACAGTGCGTTGTAACTGGTATTGGCGTATCGTAGTACTCAAAAAAAGTTAGATAAAAAGCAGTTATATTTTTAAATTCTTGTCCAGTAGTTATAGTATGGGAAAAAGTCATGAAATATTTTGATTTAAATGGCCCCAAGCTGTCCAGGCAGGAGGGCATATGGTAGGAAACTGTTGATGTGGGGATTGGTTAGAAGAGGTCAGACTAACTTATGAAATAGATCCCAGCCCTTGGACTACACAGAAGTCCTCCAAGGCAAGAAGCTGAGATGACTCTGGTATGTGGAGGTTTTATTTCTAATGCTGGCAGTCATAAGAAAATTGGGACACTCTTGGGCATTGTGGCAGCACGCTTATTTATTGTCAGTCTCATTCAGAGGAAGGATTAAGTTGGAGAGAGTATTCCCAACATGGTTGCTCCTGATTAGAGAGGGGGCAGATGGCCTTTAATCTGGACATCAGCCATGCCAGATAATATTAGGACTGCCTGCTTTCTGAGCTTTTCAGAGTAAAAGGGCTTGCCCCCATGATAGACTTGGGTATGACATTTCTTAGAGCAGGGCAAAGAGATCTGTGCTTGTTGAAATCAGAGCTGACAGCTTCTCTGGGGACCAGGCCTATGGTACATGGTGAAGGGGGCAAAATTCCAGTGTCTCACATTTTATTGTGTATGTATATATAAATGTGTGTGTCCACAATTGTGTTACTCCTATTTAACTCTCCTCTGAAGAGACAGATGGATTAAAAGTAGCAATTGTACTCCCTTGCTTTAGCTGCCTGAGTAGCCCTACCTCCAGAAATGTGAATTGTAATCTCAAAGCCCCTTGCCAGCCTCCTTCAATAATTCCTGCTCCTCACACAACACATTCTACAATGTCACTCTTCTCATTTTCAGATCTCTCCCCTGAGTCAGTAAGCATGGATGGAGGGCATATTATGTACCCAACACTGTGTTCTGATCTGAGAACACAAAGAAGAGTGATACAGGGTGCTGGCCCTCAGAGAGTTGAGAGCACTTAGGGTGATGGGGACCCTTAAGCAAATAAGTACAGTACTATGTAATGGGGTTTCAGAAAAGTGTCTTAGTTTAGCTTTCTCCTGAAACAGGATGTGGAAAAAGGATTTGAATGTAAGTAGTTTATTTGGGAAGCAATTCCAGGAAACACTGGTAGAATTGAGGAAGGGAATTGAGGAAGGGAACAGAAGAAAGCTTATCTAGGTAGTTACTATTATAGGCAACTGGAGCTCAGCCTCCTCAGGAGCTCTGGGAGAGCATAAAACATGCCTTGTTCTCCCCACCAAGGGGCTACCAGCTAGGCCAGTTAGCCATCACATCTCTTTTCATCAGTGTTTGAAGGCTGCCTTGGGGAACATTAACTCCCTAGCACTACTCCTGACCACCTGGCCAAATGCACTCTGGTGGGCAGATATACAGCCCAAATGGAGCCACTGGTGTTCATAGTAAGCAGCCTCTGTGTAGAGGCAAAAGCCAAGGAGATGTAGAAAGGACCCCAACAGCATCTGCTAAAAGAGGTATGTTGGGTTTACAGTGAGGACACACAGGATTAGCCATTCCTAACTCAGGTGATCAACAAAGAGTTCACAGAGAAGAGCTTTTCAGGCTGGAACAAAGGCACGGAGTGTTTGAAAAGAATGTAGTGAATTTAATATGGCTGGTATGGAAAAGAGTGTTGGGTGTTGGAAAGTAGCTGGTGCAGGTGAGGGCCGGCTTCAGTACCCACCCCCATGCCGAGCTACATTCCAGACTCTGCTGGAGATGCACAGAGGGCCATAGAAGGTCTTTAAGAAGTCTTATGACCCGGCCATGCTTTATAGAAAGATCAGTCTGGCTATGGTGGCTAGAACACATGGCTATTCCTTCCCATTTGCTTCCTGTGAGTTTTGTGTCTATTTCCTATTTCTGTGAACCTCACCCCAGCAGTGGCAGTTGGAATCATCCAGTTTGTGGTTTTCCCAATACTCATAATCAATCAGCCTTATTGGGTCCCTTTAGAGATGGGTGATACCCCTCTTTGGGGATCTGGGTGACAGCACCATGGGGTCCCTCATCCAGACTTCTAGGTTTTGATAACCTCTGTCTCTCTCCTCCCATCCCCTCACATCCCTAGGGTGGCCTCTGATCTCTGTGTTATCTCAGCATCCCCTGCTTACCTTTTGAGTCCTCCAATACTCATTTCAGCAATTTCACCTCCAATCCCTGCTTTACCTCTGCTGAACTGTGGCACTTGTCTTTCTGCCTGGACCATGTCTGATTGCAGAGAGGCCCAGATGATGGAGTATCTGGGGGAGTAGACTTAGCTTGGAGACCATGAGTTTGCAGTTCACACACTTGTTTGATTTTTTTCCCCAGATTTCTTGATAGCCAAGGCATGTGGTTGGGATGATCTGACTTTGAGGGTTTGAGGAGGAAAATGTTCAATAGGGCATATAAGCAGCATCAGAGCCAGGTGGACCAGATAATAACAATAGCAGCAATAGCAGTGACAACAACAATAATAGACATACTTCTAATTTTGTGTTTACTGTGTGCCAGGCACTGTTTTAAGTGCTTTACAAATACTATTAACTTAGTTCCCATGACCACCGTAGGAGATAGGTATGTACTTTTATTCTCCATTTTACAAATGACGACACCAAGACCCCAAGAGGCTAAGTAATGTGCCTAAGGTCAAATAGCTAGTAAGGGACAAAGTTGATATATGAACCTGGCCAGTTTACCCTGATGGTTGAGGCCCATGATCATTACAAAGGGTGATTTCTCTGCCCTATTATTCTGTGATTCCACAGAAATATGACATAATGTCTCCATGACAGTCTGCAGCTTAACTGTAAGGTTTTAGTGATGATGTCACATTTCCAAGAAGCCCTTGCAGAAAGTCACAGAAAGTTGGGCTTAATCTCCGCAGCTGAAGCTGAAGAAAAAGCCAGAAGAGAAGGCATAGACTCCTAGGGGTATGGAGTTCCTTTTTTGCAAAGGCGCAGATGGAAACGAGACAGAGGAGTGGGGAGTTTATCATTCTCTGAAAGCTTAATTAGGTCATT
The DNA here is from genome assembly GCF_008692635.1 of Crocuta crocuta. Classification (NCBI taxonomy): domain Eukaryota; kingdom Metazoa; phylum Chordata; class Mammalia; order Carnivora; family Hyaenidae; genus Crocuta; species Crocuta crocuta. The sequence goes on along the minus strand of NW_027527392.1, from coordinate 345,408 downwards.
GGTGAGGACAGAATATTAAAAAAAAAAATCCCATCAGCTAAAGACCTATGGGATTTAATTCCCTTATTCCTGCTCCTTAGTCTTAGAATAAATGAAGCCTTTTTCTAGTTACAAAAATGATGTTGAAAAATGATTGATTATCCTAATGAGGAAAGAGAACAGCTGCCTGAGCAGCAGATGTAACTTTTATAATCATTTCCTCTTCATTGGTTTTCTCCCTAACGACCCTGGCACTGATGATAGTATTTAAGAAGGAGGGTGTGTGATGGGCAGAGGCCTGGAATGATCAGGAAGCTTGGGTAAAGAGGGAAATGGTTGGTCTGAGTCTCCTGATTGGCTGCATTTCTAACAAGCCCAAAGTTATGGCTGTTCTTCAGGCCAGTTAAAGGTGACAGAATCACAGATGTGGCAATACAAGGTCCTAGGACTGAGGGTCAGACCTGACAGAAAAACCGCCCACAGCTATCACATGTACTTAAACCTGTTCTAGCTTCACGAAGGCCATAGGGTGAATTGTCATGCACAGAGGAAAATCCCTACCAGGGGATATTTAGCAGCAAGTTGGCAAAGACAATGAAATGTGATGGGATATGCAGCAGAGCATGGGCCCTGGCTGGAAATCCCACATTCAAATCCTGGCCCCACCGCTTACCTGCTGTGTGACCAGCTGTACCTCATTGTGTAACCTTGAGCGAGAGTCTCAGTCTCTCTGTCCCTTGGTTTCTAGCTGTGTGAACTAGGGCAAATTTCTTAACCTCTTTGTGCCTCAGTTTGCTAATCTGTAAAATAAGGACGAAAAGAATACCTATTTCATGAGATTGTTGAGGGGAATAAAGTAAATGTTTGTAAAGCACTCAGAATAGTGTCTAGTATATAGCATGTCTATTTATACGTCAAACAACATAAATGGACTGCCATTGGCAAAACTTGGAGTCAACCAGGTTTTTCTGCCATCTGCAAAAGTGTGATTTAGCAGGTAGTCTTCAATGTCTTCCACATTCTGAAATCTCTTCCTCTCTCCCTTCACTGTAGTGACATGGGAATTTCCATCCCGCTATTCTATTAAAATTTCTTAATGTTTGTTTATCTTAGAGAGAGAGAGAGAGGGTGCAAGGAGGGACGGGCAGATAGAGAAGGGGACAGAGAATCTGAAGTAGGCTCCAGCTGTCAGCACAGAGCCGGATGCAGGGCCTGAAATCACGAGCTGTGAGATCATGACCTGTGAGATCATGACCTGAGCTGAAGTCTGTCGCTTAACTGACTGAGCCACCCAGGTGCCCCACTGTTCTCTTATTCTGTACAAATATTCTACACAAATCTCAGTAGGGGCTGAAAACCCCAATTTGTGGGGAGATGCTAGTGACTCATAAACTTCATCATGTTCCTCTTCTTAGCTTTGAATCAAAGGGCTCATGGCATTTCAGTGCCAGTCCATACCCATTCTGACAACCAGTTTTATGTGGACTTTCCTGCTCAGAAATCCAGAATTTTTGCTTCTGTCTGGGACCCCAGACCCACACTACCACATCCTCTTCGGGTGCTCCTGAAATTGTATCCCCAAAGCAGTTGTCTGTGTGGCCTATGGGCTTAGCCATTCTGGACGTATTGGACAGACCTACTTGGTAATTCTCTTGTCCACATATCAGGAGAACTGTCCTAAATTTCAGTTTGTTTCAGGTAGATACAAAGAGCAAACTTTCTCATATTAAAGAGCAAACTTTCTTTTAGTTCTCAAAGTCTTTGTTTTCATTTCTTTTGGCCTCATGACACCTCCGTTTTGTAACTGGGTAAAATCAGTTTTGGTTTTCTATACTAGAAAACCTATGTTAAATTGGCATCAGAAATATGAAACGTTACTGCCCCACATAAAGGAAGGGCCTACTGGCAGGGCAGTGATCAGCCCTGGTTCAGTCAAGGCTTATTTTCTCTTGAGGATTTCTCAGCTCTTCTCCAGAGTGTCTTGATTCTCAGGCTGATAGAGGAGTACCCCAGGGTACTCCTGGGGGCTCAAATCCACACCCCAAAATACCTAAGGAAGACAGAAACTGGCTCTCTTTTAAGAAGTGCCCCAAAAGTGTCCTTTTGTGCCTCATTGGCCCAAGTGTGGTCATACACCAACCCCCAGATAATCCAGGAGGCTGGGAGAATGCCATGTGCTAACAGGCTTTGGCCTGGGAGTCTGAGCCAATCACTGTCAAAGGGGCTGTAATTACATTTAGTCCAATTAGCCCCACCAATAGTACTGGGGATGAGTCAGCTTCCTTTCACAGATGGAGATAGGGAGGAAAGGCACCTAAATGGAAGTCTGTGGTATTAGCAGGAAGTGGGCATTGTCAGGATGCTAGATAGGTGACTGGGAAATTAGCCTTCATGATGGCCTCTACTAATTTTTGTTTCTCTGTATTCATATTTCCCTACACTGAACAGTGCTGAGCTATGTCACCAATAGGATATTGCAAAAGTGACAGTATATGATTTTGGAGGTGAGGTCCTAAAAGCTTTGGGGCCTCGAGGGCACCTGGGAGGTTCAGTAGGTTGAGCATCTGACTTCAGCCCAGGTCATGATCTCGCAGTTTGTGAGTTCGAACCCCACATTGGGCTCTCTTCTGTTAGCACAGAGCCTGCTTCAGATCCTCTCTTCCCCTCTCTTTGTCCCTCCCCTACTTGTGCTCCCTCAAAAATAAACACACATTAAAAAAGAAAAGCACTGGGGCCTCTGCCTTGGTTTATTTCCTCTGAGGGCAGCCAGTCACCATGCACTCTGTAGCTCTATGCAGAAGACCACAGGGAGAAGAACTGAGGCCTATGGACAGAAGCCTGCATCACTTTGCTAGCCATGGGTGTGAGACATCTTGGAAGTGAATCCTCATCCAGCTCCAATCAAGTCAACATCTTAATGCAGCCTCTTGAGAGACCCTGAGCCAAAACCACTCAGTTAAACTGCTCGTTGACTGAACTTTAGAAAACCATGAGAGATGATAAATGATTCTTGATTTAAGCTGCTAAACTTTGGAGTGATTTGTTATACAACATGATACAACTAGAATACTGACCTTCCATGGAAATTGCACCAATTTTTTTTTTTTAAGATCCAAGGGGCCTCCTTCCTCCCTTTCCTTTTCTCCCTAAATATTTTGAAATAAAAATAAGTGCTTTATAAAAAAAAATTCCCTACCTTTACTCCCCATTTCTTTAACTACTTCATTGAGTTTGTGGCTGGTAACCAAATATGTTTTCTGAGGGATTTCACCTGAATTCTTCAAAAATTCAGCATTTCCAAGCATTTCAACTTTTGTACCAAAGTTGCTATAGAAAACACTGAACTGGCAAGTTGCCCGAGTAACAAAGTGGGAAGTTACCAGTACTATCAACACAGTGTAGAGTGAATCCTTAATGCGTATGGCCTATACGAAGTCAGAAAAACACGTTTGACTTCACAAGTAATCAAGATAGAATGTCTCTTTGGAAATATGATAAAGCTAAAAAGGATTGTAACATCTCATTTACTTTTTTCCTGATTATAAAGATAAAAACTTTTTATTATAGAATATGTGAGGGATAAATGCTGAAAAGAAGAAACTGGAAACCATCTGTAATCTTACTAAAGAGACTACTATTAACATTTCTTCATTGTTTTCCCCTGTGCATTTCACTGTAAAATCATGGTACGAAAAAAAACAGTTTTATATCCTGCTTTTTCCATTATGTTCTGAGTGTTTCTTCATGTGGTTAAATATTTCTTGAAAACCTGTTCTTTAATAGATGCTTAAGGTTTTATAAAATAAGTGTGCCATCATTTACTTAGCCATTCTTCTAAATCAGTCACATTTTTTTCCATTACAGAGAAAGTTGGGGGAACAGTTCTTAAACACTGATCATTGCCCACTTGTCTGCTTATCTTCTTAGTGTAATTTCTAGAAGTAGAATTATTGGGTCAAGTTTATGGCGACTTCCCAAAGCCATCGATCCATATTGCCAAGTTGCCCTTCAGTAAGTCTTAACCAATTTATTGTACTTGAAGAAGGCTACGAGACTGTTTACGTCACCACACATTTGTTGAAAGAGAGTAGTTACAAATTATAATTTGTAAATTATTATCAATCTGAAAGGTGAAAATATATCTTGTTTTAATTAGCATTCTTTTAGTTGGAAGCTATTCTCACACATTTATTAACCATGTATTTCTTTTTCTGTGAAGCATCTATCATAACCTTCACCTGTTTTTTCATTAGGGCTTTCATCTTTTAAAAGAAACTGATTTTAAAATATCTATATTAATCAGTATAGTACTGATGTTTTCCCTGCTTGCTCATTAGCCTTTTATTTAAGGAGTTTTTATTTATTCTTAAATGCTTATTTATTTATTTTTGAGGGAGAGGGAGACACAGAATCTGAAGCAGGCTCCAGGCTCTGAGCTGTTAGTGTAGGGCCTGATATGGGGCCTTGAACCCACAAACTGTGAGATCATAACCCGAGCTGAAGTCGGATGATTAACTCAGCCACCCAGGTGCCCCTATTTATGGAGTTTTTAGATGATACTGATCTCTTTTCTCTTTTTTCCTTTTAATTCTAGTGTAATTAACATGCAGTGTTCTATTAGTTTCAGATATAATAGTATAATACAGTGATTCAACAATTCCATATATTACTCAATACTCATCAAGAGAAGTGTACTCTTAATCCTCTTCACCTATTTTATCAATTTCCCACCCACTTCTCCTCTGGTAACTACCAATTTGTTCTTTGTGCTTAAGAGTCTGTTCTTTGGTTTGCCTCTCTTTTTTTTTCTTTTCCTTTGCTCATTTGTTATGGCTGAATAATATTCCATGGCATATTCTTTATTCTTTCATCCATTGATGGACACTTAGGTTGCTTCTATAATTTGGCTGTTGTAAATAATGCGGCTATAAAGATAGCAGTACATATATCCCTTTGAATTAGTGTTTTCATATTCTTTGGGTAAATACCCAGTAGCGGATTACTGGATCATATGGTAGTTCTATTTTAAATTTTTTGAGGAACCTCCATACTGTCTGCCACAGTGGCTGCACCAATTTGCATTCCCACCAGCAGTGTATGAGTGTTTGTATTTCTCCATATCTTCACCAACACTTGATTTTCTTGTATTGTTGATTTTAGCCATTCTGACAGATGTTGAGGTGATATCTTATTGTGGCTTAGATTTGCATTTCCCTGATAATAAGTGATGTTGAGTATCTTTTCATGTATCTGTTGGCCATCTGTATGTCTTTGGAGAAATGTTTGTTCCTGTCTTCTGCCCATTTTTTAATTGGATTATTTGATTTTGGGTGTATAAGTTCATTATATAATATGGATACTAGCCTTTTATGATATATATCATTTGCAAATGTCTTCTCTCATTTTATAGGTTGCCTTTTAGTTAGGTTTGTTCCTAGGTATCTTATTATTTTTGGTGCAGTTGTTAACAGAATTATTATCTTAATTTCTTTTTCTGCTGCTTCATTATTGTATAGAAATGCAATGGATTTTTGTATACTGATTTTGTATCCTGTGAATTTACTGAATTTGTTTATCAGTTCTAGTAGGTTTTTGGTGGAGTCTTTTGAGTTTTCTATATACAGTATCATGTCATCTGCAAATAGTGAAAGTTTTACTTCTTCCCTACCAATTTTGATGCCTTTTATTTCTTTTTGTTGTCTGATTGTTGTGGCTGGGGCTTCTAGTACTATGTTAAATAAAAGTGGCAAGTAGACATCTTTGTCTTGTTTCTGACCTTAGGGAAATAGTTTTAGTTTTCCCCCATTAAATATGATGTTAGATGTGGGTTTTTCATATAGAGCTTTTGTTACGTTGAGATATGTTCTGTGTAAACCTACTTTGTTGAGAGTTTTTATCATGAATGGATATTGTACTTTGTCAAATGCTTTTTCTGCATCTATTGAAATGATCATATTTTTATCCTTTCTCTTATTGATTTGATGTCATGTTGATTGATTTGTAGATATTGAACTACCTTTGCATCCCAGGAATAAATCCCAGTTGATCATGGTGAATGATTTTTTAAAATATATTGTTGGATGTGGTTTGCTAATATTTTGTTGAGGATTTTGGCATCTATGTCCATCTGAAATATTGGCCTGTAGTTCTCTTTTCTTCATAGTGTCTTTATCTGGTTTTGGTATTAGGGTAATGCTGGCCTCAGAATGCATTTGGAAGTTTTCCTTCCTCTTCTATTTTTTGGAAAAGTTTGAGAAGAATAGGTATTGATTCCTCTTTATTTAAAAAATTTGTTTAATGTTTTATTTCCTAGAGAGAGAGACACACACAGCATGAGCAGGGGAAGGTCAGAGAGAGGGAGACACAGAATCTTTTAAAAAAATTTTTTTTTAATGTTTTTGATTTATTTCTGAGAGAGAGAGAGAGATGGTGTGAGCAGGAGAGGGTCAGAGAGAGAGCNAAACAGGCTCCAGGCTCTGAGCTGGCAGTCAGCACAGAGCCCGACGCGGGGCTCGAACCCACGAACCGTGAGATCATGACCTGAGCGAAAGTCGGACGCTTAACCGACTAAGCCACCCGGGCGCCCCGAAATTTTCTGTTTCTTATTCAGTTTTGGTGTATGTTTGTAGGAATTTATCCATTTTTTTAATTTGTCCAGTTGGCATATAGTTTTTCATAATATTCTCTTATAATTGTATATCTGTGATGTTGGTTGCTCATTCTCCTCTCTCGTCTGTTTAAAAAATTTTTTTATTCTTGAGAGAGAGAGAGAGAGAGAGAGAGAGAAAGAGAGAATGTGAAGGAGTAGGGGCAGAGAGAGGGAAAAGACAAATCCAAAGCAGGCTCCAGGCTCTGAGCTGACAGCACTGAGCCTGACACAGGGCTCGAACCCACAGAACACAAGATCATGACCTGAACTGAAGCTGGATGCTTAACTGACTGAACCACCCAGGTGCCTCTCTCCTCTCATTTGTGATTTTATTTTTTGAATCCTTTCTTTTTCTTGATATGTCTTGCTAGAGGTTTATTAATTTTATTGTTTTTTTGAAGAACAAGCTCCTGGTTTCATTGATCTGTTCTGTTTTTTTGTTTTGTTTTGTTAGTTTCTATTACATTAAATTTTTTAAAATGTTTGTTTATTTTTGAGAGAGGGAGAGACATTGAGAGACAGACAGAGAGAGACCGAATGTGAGCAGGGGAAGGGGCAGAGAGAGGGAGACACAGAATCTGAAGCAGGTTCCAGGCTCTGTGCTGACAGTTGAATGCAGGGCTTGAACTCAAGAGCTGTGAGATCATGGCTGAGCCATTGGACACTTAACTGACTGAACCACCCAGCCACCCCTAGTTTCTATTAAATTTATTTCTCTCTAATCTTTATTATTTCCTTCCTTCTGATGGTTTTACATGCTAGTCGTTCTTTTTCTAGCTTCTTTAGGTTTAAGCTAGGTTGTTTATTTGTCATTTTTCTTGCTTTCTGAGGTAAGCCTGTATTGCTATTAACTTCCCTCATAGCACCAGTTTTGCTGTATCCCATAGGTTTTGGACCATTGTGTTTTCGTTTTCATTTATTTCCGTATACTTTTTATTTCTTTTTTTATTTCCTGGTTGACCCATTTGTTGAGTAGTATCATATTATTTAACCTCCATGTATTTTTGTTCTTTCCAATTTTTTTCTTGTGGTTGACTTTTTGTTTCATAGCATTGTGGCCAGAAAAAGATGCATAATATGACTTCAGTCTTCTTGAATTTGTCGAGGCTGTTTTGTGGGCTTATATGTGATCTATTCTGGAGAATGTTCCATGTGCAATTAAAAAGCATGTGTATTCTACTGTTTTAGGAGGGAATGTGCTGAATATATGTATTAAATCCATTTGGTCCAGTATGCCATTCAAAGCCACTTTGTCCTTGACATTCTGTTTAGATGATCTGTTCATTGATGTAAGAGTCCCCTACTAATAATATATTACTATCAATTAGTTTCTAAATATTTGTTATCTTTCTTATGTATTTGGGTGTTTTCATGTTGGGTGCATAAATATTTATAATTGTTATGTCTTTTNCGTGGGTTCGAGCCCCACATCGGGCTCTGTGCTGACTGTCAGCTCAGAGCCTGGAGCCTGTTTCGGAGTCTGTAGCTTCCTCTCTCTCTGACCCTCCCCTGCTCACACTGTCTCTGTCTCTCTCTCCTAGAAATTAAAAAAAAAAAAAGCTCTCATAAAGTCAGTTTTGTCTGATATAAGTATTGCTACCCCAGTTTTCTTTTCATAGACACTTGCATGATAAATATTTCTCCATCCCCTCACTTTCAATCTGAGTGTACTTAGATCTGAAGTGAGTCTCTTGTAGGCAGCATATAGTTTCTTTTTTTAAAGTTTTAAAATTTATTTTGAGAGAGAAAAGTGAGTAGGAGAGGGGCAGAAAGAGAGGAAGAGAGAGAATCCTACGCAGGCTCCACATTGTCAGCACTGAACCTGATGCCAGGCTCAGTCTCACAACGGCAAGATCTTGACCTTAGCCCAAATCAAGACTTGGGTGCTTAATTGACTGAGCCACCGTAGCACCCCTAGGTCTTATTGATAGGTATCAGTTTATTGCCATTTTATTTGTTTTCTGTTTGTTTTTCTGGATCATTTTTATTGATTTCTTGTTCTCTTCTCTCACCATAAGTTGGCTTTCTTTAGTGATGTACTTGGATTCCTTTTTCTTTATTTTTTGCATATCCCTTGCTGATTTTTGATTCACGGTTACCATTAGGTTTGCATATAACTCTTCTGCATATAGCAGTCTGTCTTTAGTTTATGGTCACTTAAGTTTGAATCCATTCTTTACTCTTCCCTTCCCCATGTTTTAGGTATATGGTGTCATACTTTATTTCATTTTATTTTATGAATCCCTTGACCAGTTTTTACATATACAATTACTTTTACTGGCTTTATGCTTCCTACTTTTATTACTCATGGTCTTTTCTTTCCCCTCATAGAGTCCTCTTTAACATTTATTGTAGGGTTGATTTAGTGGTTATTTGAATTTCTGTAACTTTTATCTGAGAAGCTCTTTTTTTTTTTAAGTTTATTTATTTTTGAAAAGGGAGCAGAGAGAGAGGCAGAGAGATGGAAGGAGGGAGGGAGGGAGAGAGAGAGAGAATATCCCAAGCACAAGGGATTCAGGATTTAGCACGAGGCCTGATGCAGAACTCTGAGATTATGACTTGAGCTGAAAACAAGAGTTGGATGCATAACCGACTGAGCCACCCAGGTGCCCCTGTCTGAGAAACTCTTTATCTCTCCCTTTATTTTGAATGATAGCCTTTCTGGATATAGTCTTCTTGACTGTAGTTTTTGTTTTTTTTTCTTCCTCTCATCACTTTGACTATATGGCAGTACTCCCTTCTGGCCTGCAAAGTTTCTGCTGAAAAACCAGCTGATAGCCTATTGGCTATGTAACTGTTTTCTTTTTTCTTTCTCCTTTTAAAACTCTTAATCACTGCTCTTTGACATTTTAATTACTATGTGTCTTCATGTGGATCTCCTTGGGTTGAATTTATTGGGGGTTCTCTGTGCCTTCTGAATCTGAATTTTTTTTTTTTTCCTTTCCCAGATCTGGGCAGTTTTCAGGTATTTCTTTTTTTATCTTTTTATTTTAGTTTTANAGCCCAACACGGGGCTTGAACCCACAAACTGTGGGATCATGACCTGAGCTGAAGTCAGGTGCTTAATTGACTGAGCCACCCAGGTGCCCCTCCAGTCTTTGTTTTAATGTCNGCCTGACGCGGGGCTTGAACCCACGAACCGCGAGATCATGACCTAAGTGAAAGTCGGACGCTTAACCGACTAAGCCACCCAGGCGCCCCAGGTATTATTTCTTTAAATACATTTTCTGCCCCCTATCTCTGTCATCATCTTCTGTGATCCCTGTAATGCAAATGTTATTATGCTTTTGGAACCACTGAGTTCCCTAAGTATCATTTAGCATAATTTTTTTTTCTCACCTGCTCAGCCTGATTACTTTCTATTACTCTGTTCTCCAGGTTGCTGATTTGTTCTTCTACTTCTTCTAGACTGCTATGTATTCAACATAGTGTATTTTAAATTTCAACTTTTGTGTTCTTTATCTCTGGTTCTTTTTTTTTTTTTAATCTCTGTGTTAAGAATCTCACTGATGTTCTCCACTTTTTTCTCAAGTCCAGTGAGTATCTTTATGATCATTAGTTTAAAATATCTATCAGTCATATTACTTATCTCTGTTTAGCTTAGGTCTCTTGCTGTCATCTTTGTCCTATTCTTTATTTGGAACATGTTCCTCTGTCTCCCTATTTTGTCTAACTCTCTTTGTTTCTCTGTGTTAGGAAAGTCAACTATGTCTCTTGCTCTTGAAAGTAGTAGAAAGTGTGTTGACTTTTAACAAAGTGGTGCTGGCCTTTTCTACAGGGGATACACAGCTGTTACTGAAACAGGGCTGGCTGGGGCCACTCTGCAAAGCACACATGGGTGGCAGTACAGCCTCTGCAAGCTGTGTGCACCAGTCCTCTTTCACAGGGGATACACAGCTGCTAAGGAGACTGGGGCTGGGTGGAGCTGCTCTGCAAACCACATGGGGCAGGGGATAGCAGTTTTAGCAATGTATGAGTGTCCTCTGAGGGAGGTGACCAGCGAGCTGCCTCTGCTGGGATGAAGGCCCTGCAGAATGTGCAGTCAGGAGATGGTTGGTAAGGTTTGCAACAGTCTTTTGGAGGAGAGTACCTGCAGCACCAGGAGGCTGGAGGGAGCAGAGCTCTGTACAGTGTAAGCAAGTTAGGTAGGGAATGCTATTTCCTGTTTCCTGCAGGTGGTGGTTTGTTTTTGCTGGGGGTGGGGTGGGCAAAGGAGGGAAATAGCACCTGGCAACAACTTGTTCCTGGAAAAGTCCCTCAGGGAATTCTTAGATAAATAAATAATTCTCTCTCCTGTTTGCCCCTGGTGTTTTTCAGACTGCTGCTTCTCCCCTGCCTCTCTATGGCCTGTTGTGCTCCCTCTTTAAGGGCAGGAACTCAGCTTTCTATTGCCCTCTGGGCTTTTACAGAGCTGAGACTGCTGATGTTTAAAGTTCTAGGATTTAAGTCCCACTGGTTGTAAGAACTCACAGAATTTGGCCCCTCTGATTTTCAAAGCCAAATGGTATGGGGATTCATCTTCCCCATGCAGGCTCCCCACTGTGATAGTATGTTTCTCACCTCTCTGCATGCCTGGGGCTCCCTCCTTCCAGTGGCCAGTCCCATAGAGTTTAGATCCCCACCTCATCTCCGTCCTTCTTACCCACTTTGATATGACTTCTTATGTACATTTAATTTTGAAGGTTTTCCTGCCAGTCTTTGGTTGTTTTCTGGGTTATCTACACTGATACAAGTGCTATCTAGCTGTATCCATGGGACGAGGTGAGTTTAGGGTCCTCCTCCTCCACCACCATCTTCCCTGCAAGTATTTTTTCTCTGCTTTTATATTTGCAGAGTTTATCACCATATCAGTATGATTTAAGCATTTCTTTTAAAATTTGTGTTTATTTTTTAAATCATTAACCTATCAAGAATTTATGTTATGGTATGATAGGAGGTAAGAATTTAACTTTGGGCCCCTTTTTTCTGATGTAGTCAACTAGTTGACCTGGAAGAGTTTATTTAATATCGTTTTAGTTCACCACTGATTAGTATGATGACATTTGTTACATACCATATTCTTATATGTATTGCTCTATGATGGTTCACTGTAGGTTTAGGTGGAGTATGTTTAGATATAGATAAGATCTCACTTCTTTTAATATGCAAACTATTACCAGGGACTGACCAGACTCTGCTTGACTCCATGTTCTCTAGAGAACAGGAACAGAGTTGGTGTTCTACTAGTGAAATGGCATTTGTAGTTCTCTTTGAGGAAGTGCTGGAAGCTGGATTGGCCTATAGGCTTCTGGAGTTCTCAGGCAATTTAGTTAGGGGCTCTTACAAGAGAAAGATACTGTACATCTTGCTAAACTGGGGCAGGAGGAGTAGGATAAGGGAGAATGACATGCAAAAGTCATTATTTCAAGATAACAAAGTCTCATTTGAAAACTTTATCAGATGTGGCATCTTCATAACATAGCCCTTATGACAGAATCTGCAGTGTCTTAGGAAGAAGAAGGTGATTCAAGAGACATGTTACCTCAGTAGTAAGTTTTTAATGTTGGTGATTCAGGATTCTTTTGGAAGAAAACGCCTCTTAAAACTTTTGCTGTATTGGCTGGGGGGATTCTAGCTGCTGTAACAAGCATGCCTTCAAATATTAGTGGCTTAACACAATAGAATTTATTCTTGACTTCTTAACTCTTCAAGGGAATAGTTGTTCTCATTCCTTTGTCAAAAACTACCTATAGTGCTCCACCTAGACACTGGGAATATATATCTGGCTGAGAAGCCATTTCCTAGCAACAGTTCTGTACCATGGAAGGGACTGTATGGTTTTCCCTGTACAATTAACTGTCTCTGCCACATTTACTAAGCAAAGACTCAGGTATGTAATCCATAGGGTTGATGAGGAATTGTTTCAACACAGAGTATCTCAAGCTCCACAATATTGACAGTTTGAATTGAATAATTCTTTATACTGAGCGCCTGTCCTATGCATTTTAAGGTGTGTAGTAGTATCTCTGATCACTACTCACACTAGATGCCAGTAGCATATCCTTAGTTGTTAAAGTTTTATATTTATTGCCCTTGTTCTTTGTTTGCCAAGTCTTCCACTTTTTTTTCTGTCTTTTCTGGTTTTAACTGAGCATTTTATATGATTCCTTTTCTCTCCTCTCTTAACATTATACTTCTTTTACAAAAACTTTTATTTAGTGGTTTCTCTAGAGCTTTCAGTATACATTNATAGTACAAGTACCTTATAACAAAGTATTCCCATTTCATCTGCCTAATCCTTTATAACATTGCTGTCATTTATTTCACATATCCAAAAGGTATATTTGCTGAATACATTGTTGCTATTATTATTTTGAACAAAGTGTTATCTGCTAGGTCAGTTAAGAATTAGAGAAATAATGGTTTTATTTTATCTTAATTATTCCTTCTCTAGCACCCTTCCTTTCTTTACTTAGATCTGACTTTCTGACTTCTATCATTTTCCTTCTCTCTGAAGAACTTATTTTAACAATTCTTTCAAGACAAGTCTACTAGGAACAAATTCCCTTAATTTTGTTTGAGAAAGCTTTTATTTCTCCTTTACTTTTGAAGGATAATTTTACTGGATACAGAAATCTAGGTTGGTGGGTTTTTCTTTCAATACTTTAAATATTTCATTTCACTTTCCTCTTACTTGCATGATTTCTGAAGAGAAGTCAGATATAATTCTTATTTTGCTTCCCAACAAGTAAGGTATTTTTTATCCTTGTCTTCTTTCAATATTTTGTCTTTGTCTTTGGTTTTCTAAAGTTTAAATATTTATCTTGCTTGGTGTTCTCTAAACTTCCGGGATCTGTGGTTTTGTGCATGTCATTAATTTTAGAAAATTCTCAGTCATTATTTCAGATATTTCTTTTGTTTCTTCCTCTCTTTACTCTCCTATGGTACTCCATTATATATATGTGACACTTTTGTAATTATCCCACAGTTCTGTTTGTCTTTTCAATTTTTTTTCCTGTGTGTTTCTCTTTTAGAGGTTCCTATTGACATATGTTCAAGTTCACGGATTCCTTCCTCATCTGTGTCTAATCTGTTACTGAGCCCATCAAAGGCATTCTTTATTTCTGTTACAGTGTTTTTTATTTCCAGCATTTCCTTTTGATTCTTAGAATTTCCTTGTCTCTGTTTACATTATCTATATGCTGCTTTATATTGTCCACTGTTTGCATTAGAGGACTTGATATATTAATCATAGTGGCTTAAATTCCCAATTTAATAATTACAAAATGTCTGCCATATCTAGGTCTGGCTCTTATGCTTGGTTTGTCTCTTCAGAGTGTGGTTTTTGTCTTCTGGCATGCCTTTTAATTTATTGAAGGAAAGCACACATGATGTAATGAGTAAAAGGAACAGAGGTAAATAGGCCACTAGTGTGAGGTTTTATGTTTTATATGGCTAGGAGTTGGGCTGTGTTTAGTGTTTGCTGTAGCTATAGGTGAAAAGGCTGACATTTTCCCTGGTGTTTTTATTTTTGTACCACTGTTGTCTTTGAGTTTCCTTAGAGACTTCTTAAATAAGCTCTGAGATGTGTAGGTCTCTCCATTGTATTCTGTTATTATACAAGAATCCTACTGTTGCATTGGTAAGATGTGGGGATTGGGACACATTTTATAATCTTATGATTAGGTCTTGGTCTTTTAGTGACTCTGCCCCTGGGCTGTGACCTCCACAGGTTCTTTTAATCACTCCCTCCCCTGCCACTTAGGTGAGACAGGAAGGGTAGAGGGGGGCTGAAGTTGGATGTTTCCCTTCTCCCAGGCCATATAGGATCTGGTACAACTCTAGTTGGTTAAGCTCTGGCAAAATAGTTTTTCTTGAGGGTAAGTCTTGCTAAGAAGAACTGAATGCTCTGGGCATAATTTAAAATGGCCACTTTCCCCCTTCCCCCTGCCAGAAGTGTGAGACTTTGCTTCCCAATCTTAACTGTGAGAACCTTGTAGGTAGGGTTCCTAGAGGTAAAATTTACAAAAGTATGAACTCCCCTTAGGGCTCCCCCCCCCCAAGCATTTTAATTTTCACAAGTTTGCCCATACTTTGCCCTCAGTATTTTACCAATTAAAGTTTAGGTTTTTCTACCTTGGTACTGGTTCCATTAGTGGTTTCTGCTCCTGATAGTAAGCTGTGATTCTTTTTATCTGTCAGTTTGCCTCTCTGAATTGTTGGGTTTACCCTGTGAACTCAATTCTTGGATGGACCTAAGAAGAGTTGTTGATTTTTAATTTCTTCAGATTTTTTCTTATTGTGAGGATGGGAGTGGTCACTTCCAAGATCCTTATATGCTGGACCAGAAACTGGAAGTTTATCATCCTCCCACTTGTGACAACCAAAACTGTCAGGTTTCTTCTGGAGAGAAGTCAGAATCATTCTCAGTAGTGAATGATTGCTATAATACCATGCAAAATACTGTATAATATTTAATAATATATTTTGGTGGGAGAAAGTACTGTGGTTTGTCAGGTACATGGCATGGTGCTGTGGCAGAGATTAGCTAGATGCTCATCCAACCCATTTGCTCCTCTTGGGCACTCAGTTACCTGCATTTGTCAACTCTTTCATCTCTAGGTGGGACCATGTAATCTGTTCTGGCTAATTGAATGAGGGTGAAAGTGCTGTGCATTACTTCTAGGTCTGCCTCCTAAATCATACCATGTGATCATCTGTATTCACTCACTTTATTCATCAACCAGCCAAATTCAAAGGATCCCAGGCATGTAGGGGAGGATGAGCTTATGAGGTAGGAGTCTGGACCGCTGAATCACTGCTTAAAGAAAAGCCACCTGGGAGAGCTTATCAGCTAGAACACTCATGCTGTATTTCGTGTGAGTGAAAAATAATCTGTGTTAGAATTTGGAATTAATTACCTCAGCATAGCATACCCTAACTTGATAAAATTCAGAGACCTAGAACATTTGATACTAAAAAATAAGGCAACTCTAGAAGTTTTGAAGACTTGAAGAGTTGTAGGGGCAGATATCAGCATTTATGCATATCAGTTGACAATATGCATTTGTTCCTCCTACTTTAAAACTATGTATTATAAATAATGATAATTTCCAAAAAACATACCAGCAAAATCATCAAGTCCTTCAACAGTCCTCAGTTCTGCAGAGTCTCCCTGAGGCTCCAGCATCTCAGACACCTAAGAGTCTAGGTAGTTAGCTATCAGGCAGTGCACACCATACTCCCCAATAGTCTGATTCTCATAATGCTGACCAGTACATTCTTTTCCAAGACAGGAGCCAGAAGAGATTTTTTGTTTTGGTTGTTGTTCATAGAAGCTGAAGAAGGAGATTAAGGGACTCATTCAGCCATATGCGGATAATAAACTAAGTCAACTGAGTGGCAGATGTTAGAGGGAGGCCAAACATCCAGATGTTTAATCCTTCCCATTAATTAGAATAAAAATCCTTTGGAATGTGAAGGGTTGGAGGTCACAGGGTTAAATTAATCCATGGATTTTCTTAGACTACTTACAAGAATTTGAAGTTGTTGCCTTTAAAAATGCAAAACTGCATTGTACTATTTACATATTTTATGTGGGAAGTGGCAGATTTTAATTTTAACTGCACACTACCTTCTCAATTGTTCCCTGAGCAGAGTAGAAACTTAGGGAAAATTACTTAGAGAAAAAAATGATAATAAAACTGGGGACTTAAATGAGTTTAAAGTTCAAACAAAGTGCATCCCATAGCTGGCACATTCTATAATCCATGCACATTTGATCAAGAAAACTATTTATGGTCTATTATAGTGTTTTTGACTGTCTGAATAGACACAAAGCAAGGAAAATTCATTCTAGAAGAAAAAATGGGTAGACTCATGATATGCACAAAGAGATAGCTCCAGGGTTTTAAGAGTTTCTTTCCATTTAAGAAGAAAAAAAGGAAGAACTGGTTTTATGCTTTGGCTTTCTCGATTTTGTTCTTTGGAATAGAACCTGCCTTTTACTTAAATCATGTGAAGGAATGTTAAATGACAAATGACAGATAAACTTAAATTTTCAGCGACAGGAAAAAAAAAAAACCCATGAAAGGAAGGACATTCTTTCTCCTTTTTGTTGGTCAAATTCCTCTGTGTGCAGATTCATAAATTGGGGTACTATACTTTGAGCTGAGGGCATATTCTTGGAAAACCTACTTCATCACTTTAGAGAACTTTGTTTAGTCCACATTTTTTTTTTTTGACATTTACTTTCTGTTTCCATTAGGCTCTTTGTGCTCTGTCACCATATATTTTATTAGTCAAGATGGGATAGGCTGTGCTTCAGTGACAAAACTGCTCTTCTGGGCAGGGTGGAAACTGCCCTTCTCTTTTTATCAGGAGATGTTCCTCTCAACCAATCTTGCTTTCACTTTCAGAATGATTTTTTTTTTCCTCCTGTGGGCTTCAAGGTCTTATTTTGGACAGTAAAATCTGAACATACTCTTTGCATTCTGCCTGCAGTAATCCTCAAGGCAGTATGGATGCCCCTGACTGTTCAGACAAGAGTCACCTACAAGGAAATGCAGAAAAGAGAAACTCCAAGGTGAAAAATTTGAGTGACTATTTATATACCATGCTGTTTCACTTCCTGGTGTTCACTTATAATTTTGTGACAGGCTCTTGAGTGCATAGTACCCAGGCTCAGCTCTTGCCCCCTTGGGCATGTGAGCAGTATATGAGCATATGTGCAGGCCTGTATATATTTTTTAAAGATTTTTACTAGGCGTTCCTTTTCTGATCAAGGGCTCATTCATAGGAAGCTCAGAAATACTTTAAGACAAGAGGAGACACTTTATTCCAAAGTTTNATACATCTCAGCTGGAATATCACTGCTTTATTAATTAGCTGATAAGGCACTGTGAAAAGCCTGATGATATGAACACATGATGGGGAAGCTTTGATGGAACAGGGAAGGACTAGCAGAGGAATCAGAAAATTCTTCTTTCTGGAAAGTTCCAGTTGTCTTTGGAGGAAAGGAAGATGATAGAATATGGATCCTGTCAAACCATGAAGACTCATTTAACAGGCTAGTTGATATTTTCTTCCCAGAAAGTGCAGTACTACTTCAGTAATCATAGTAATATGTTAACTGGCAGTTGTTCGTGGATCAACTTTCCTTTTATAAATGTTGCCTTGGCTATGGGTGATGCAGGAAGGTACCCAGATTCCTTCCACAAGGCTCTGTCTCATTCTGCTACTGGGAGAAGATGAATAGGGGAAGAATGTGGAGAATATATACATCTTCTTTTTCCATTCATCTATCAGTAGACACTTAGTTTCCTTCCATTTCTTGGCAATTGTAAATAATGCTGTGATAAATGTAGGGTGCATATATATTTTTAAATTAGTGTTTTCATTTTGGGGGGGGGGGAAAATACCCTGAAGTGGAATTATTGGGTTATATGGTACTTCTCTTTTTAGTTTTTTGAGGAACTTTCATACTGTTTTCCACAGTGGTTGCACCAATTTACAGTCTCGCCAGCAGTGCACAAGGGTTTCTTTTTTCCACATCCTCGCTTGCTAGCACTTGTTATTTCTTGTCTCTTTGATGCTAGCCATTCTGACTGATATGAGGTTCAGTTTCAGTTTGTATTTCCTTGATGATTAGTGATGTTGAGCATCTTTTCCTGTGTCTGTTGACTATTTGCAGATGACATGGTACTATATATAGAAAATCTTAAAGACTCTGCCAAAAAAATATTANAGCCACCCAGGCGCCCCTAGAATTAATAAATAAATTCAGTAAAGTAGAAGGATACAAAATTAATATATAAAATTTGTTGCATTTCTATACACCACTAAGGAAATAACAGGAAAATTAAAAAAACAAACCCATTTATAGTTGTATCAAAATGAATAAAATACCTAAAAATAAATTTAACCAAAGAGGTGAAAGATATGTACTCTGAAAACCATAAGACACTGATGAAAGAAATTGAAGATGACACAAACAAATGAAAAAGATATACCATGCTCATGGATTGAAAGAATATTGTTAAAATGTCCATACTGCATAGAGCAATCTACAAATTCAATGCAATCTCTATCAAAATACCAATAGTATTTTTCACAGAACTAGAACAGAACATACTAAATTTGTACAGAACTACAAAAGACCCCAAATAGCCAAAGCTTCTTGAGAAAGAACAAAGCTGGAGGTATCACAATCCAAGATTTCAAGATATACTACAGAGCTATAGTAATCAAAATAGTATGGCATGCCACAAAAATAGACACATAGATTAATGGAACAGAATTGAGAGCCCAGAAATAAAGCCACACTTATATATTAATCTATGACAGAGGAGGCAAGAATATAGAATGGGGGAAAACACTGTCTTCAATAAATGTTATTGGGAAAACTTCACAGCTACATGCAAAAGAATAAAACTGGACCATTTTTAAAATATGATACACAAAAATAAAGTCAAAATGGGTTGAAGATCTAAATGTAAGACCTAAAACCATAAAACTCCTAAAAGAAAACATAGATAGTAATTTTAGCAATATTTTTCTGCATGTCTCCTCAGGCAAGGGAAACATAAGCAAAAATAAACATTTGGGACTACCTCAAGCCAAAAAGCTTTTACAGTGAAGGAAACCATCCACAAAACAAAAAGACAACCTAGTGAATGGGGGGAAATATTTGTAAATGATATATCTGATAATGGGTTTTCATCTGAATATGTAGAGAATCACACAACTCAACACCAAAAAAATGTAATATAATTAAAAATGGGAAGAAGATGTGAATAGACATTTTCACATTAATTTTAATTTGAAAAATACTGCATTAAAATATTTATTTTGTTTACTGAATTTTTTGACATCCCCTTAAATTTTCCACCTTTAATGAGTGCCTCACTTGCCTCCCCCTTGTCCCTAGCAGAAGAGGGGATTAGCAATAGGTAAGAGTAGAGAAAGAAGAGAATCATAGACTGCTCAGGGAGCCAGGATGACTGAGGGCCATGAGTGAGAAACTTCACAACTTACTCAGCTCCTAAACAGAATTGCACAGTGCTTCTTAATTACAATGCAGTGTAGAAACAAACATTCCCTAAAGGGCTGTTGCAACCACATATGTCACAAGTGGCTTGCAGCTGAAGAGGAGGAGAACACAGCATTGTCCAGTATTGGAGCCACCAGCCACTTGTGACTTTTGAGCACTTGAAACATGGTCAGTCCAAATTGCAATGCACTGTAATTGTAAAGCTGATAATGGATTTCAGAGAGCTGGTATGAAATAAAAGCAAGTCATATATTTTATTCAGAATTTGTTTATATTGGTTATCTGCTGAAATAATATTTTAGATGCATATTAATAATATGTATCTAATATATTTAATAATAAAATATATTATTAAAATGAATTTCACTGGTTTCTTTTGTCCTTTTTAAAAATGTAGCGACAAGGAAATTTAAAATTATATGTGTGGCTTGTGTTTGTGGCTTAGAGTGTATTTTTATGGGACAGCCCTGGTGTATGTGGTAGCAAGGATGTATACTTGACCTCATGTAGGGACCCTGATTACAGAGCCCCCAGGGAATTTCATCACCCATTGAGGTTCTTCCTCCAATCTGTGCTATCTGATTGGTTAGCATATAACCTGTTATCAAGAGGCAGATATAGGTCAGAATTCACAGGGAGGGAGGGATGGGACTTGGCACTGTGTCAGTGGGGGAGCATGCTGGAGAGTGACAGGTGAAGAAGTACAGCGGAGATCCTTTTTGCCTTGGCACCTCTGAACACCTTTCTTATATTTGGAGAATGCCCCACAATGGGAGAATGATTCTCACTTTCCCAACCTCCTTTGCAGGTAGAGATCAGAGCTCAGCCAATCAAACATGCAGAAGTTAGCATTTGACCTGAAAAGCAGCTATTGTTACTGTATGGAATCCGTGAGGGTGAAGGTGGCAGCACTAGCCTCCAGCAGCAGTGAGAAACGCAGGTTCAGCATTAATAGGTGGGTGGTGCCAGCTATTTTGATGATGCCCACGAGGTGCCAGGGGTGTGTCTCTACCAGACCAGTTCTTGGTGAAATTTATGGCATTATTCTTCACTGCATAGTCTTAAACTGGTTTTCTGGACTTTCAGAGATTTTCTATATTCAATTTTTTTTTCTAGCTAGATTGGATTCTGTCATCTGCAACTAAAGTCCTGATTGATATACAGGGTTTTTTTCACCCTTGCTTTATAGTAGTTCCCCAAAGCCCAGTGTTTCAAGCAGCCAATGACAGACAGAGAGCAAGCAGTGGAAGGGCAGAGAGAGGGAGACACAGAATCCAAAGCAGGCTCCAGTCTCTGAGCTGTCAGCACAGAGCTGATGTGGGGCTTGAACTCATAGACCATGAGATCATGACCTGAGCCAAAGTCAGATGCTTAACCGACTGAGCCACCCAGGTGCCCCATGACTCACTCTTTGTTCAGCACTGTGATAGCAGAAGGGATTTAGAAAAATATGAGCCTTGGTTGCCTTATTCCAGTAACTCACACAGATGATGTATGGTGATTAGCATCCTGGTACCATGGTCTTCCTGAGTCCAGAGGAGGACAGGTTGTCATTCCTCTCCTACTTAGATCTACCATTTAACTTTTCAATTCTGTAACATAATTAGCTGCCTTCTTTCTTCCTGGCATCTGATGTTAAATCATTCTTGATACCAAGGCTATTCTGGGGACATACACACATACTCACACACTCACAAAATCCCCCTTAACATCATTGCCTCTAAGGAAATTTACCAGTCTTCTCCCTGCCTTCAGGAATTAAAATGGAGAGTGTGTTCCTTGTAAAAAGGAGGGCATATTTTCAAATCAGATGCCTACAATTTTGCAAACATAAATTCTAGTATTTGGGTTCCCCAAAAGTAGACTGAGATGAGGATTTAGGTGCACGTGGTTGATTTGGAAGGTGATCCCAGGAAGCTGAAGGAGGGAGCAAGGAAAAGAGGGTGCATTAATGAACAGGTTGCTGCTATGCTCAGTCCTGTTAAGGATTCTCTGAAAGACTGTGTAGAACATAGTGCAGAGGGGTGAGGAAGCTTGGGTATTTATCTACCAGTTCCAACCCCTCATTGTTTGAGAGTTACTCCTGAGGCTGTTCCCAGCACTTCTGGTTTGCACTGTATGGACAGAGAATGCTATTGCGGCCAGATAAAGTCCTCAGGTAGAGAGACCCTTTGAGGCTAGAATCTGCCAGTCTGTAGAAACTATCCACCAAAGCTGTGGGTGACCTTAGGTTGGCCAAAGGAATATTGAGAGGGCACTAACAGCTACATTGGTTGGCTATACTCAGTTATAAAATGTTCCCCATGAATCCATTCTTGAACCCAGTATGTTACCAGCCTGCATTTTGGTATGGTGATACAACAGTGAATAAACAGATGCAAAGCCCTCCCTTGACAGCTAATTCTAGTGACTATTTTCAGGAGTATTAAATTCTACCAATCACAAATGCTTATTAGATTTTCAATAATATATGCATTCATGTGATACTATTATATCTTTGACATTGTACTAATTGGATAAAATATGATACTTTTTGTTTTCTTAGTTTACAAAACACAGTTTCAAAGAATGTTAGAGCTTGAAATATTCCCAAAGATAACTAAAGCATGCAAAGGTGAACTAACTTCCCAAAGACAGAAAGCAGGAGTCACACCTCAGACTTCTTCATATATTTCCACAATGGCACCACATTGNNNNACATTCTCTGACACTGGCTGGGTTTGTTTTAATTTTTTAGAGATTTTAATTTTAAGCAGTCTCCACATCCAACACAGAGCTTGAACCCACAACCTTGAGACCAAGAGTCACCTGCTTCACTGATGGAGCCAGCTAGGTGCCCCAAGACTGGTTGTTTTTTGTTTTTGTTTTTAAACAAAAGCCACACAGTGTTTTGAGTGCACCTTTATATGGAGTGGTAGGAATGTAAATTGGTGCAAAGTTTTTGTACAACAATTGGCAATAAGCATTAAGAGCTTTGGAAGTAAACATTCACATTGATGTAGTAATTCTGCTTTTAGGGACTTATTCTAAGAAAATAATTGGAAAACTGCAGAAGATTTATATTCAAGACATACTAATTTAGTCAAACACGTTTTTAAAGAATATTTGATGATTGGGGAAATACAATATTTAGTGAAGAGATGAGGATACACAAGTTCATATACTAGAAGGTCTCATTTTCCTGAAAGATCCACACAGAAGAAAATAGAGCAAAGCGCCAGTTACATCTGGGTGGTGGGACTGCATGTCATATTTGTTATTATCTACTTGTATTTTCTACAGGGGACATGTGTTACTTTTATAATCCAAGAAAAAAGTCTTAAAAATTCTTTTGTCTAATTTTTGACTTCTAGACAATTTGTTGTGTGATGGGGAAGTATTCAGCAGATATTTATGTGTGCTTTAGTCTTGAAAAAAATCACACTCTTTCAAACAAGGCTGCAAATGTTCAGAAGCCTTGCAGCCATTGTGACTGTGGAGAGGGTTCATTTTGAAACGCCTTCCCTCATGGTCCTGCTCTGGGCTCTGCGTCTTTATCTCCCTCCACTGGAGCACTTCCTTTGTCCCCATGGAAGTCCATGGACATGGGTCCCTAGTCTGCATCCTGCTCAGATATTCCTGCTTTGTGGCTTTAATTCCTTTATTTCCTTCCTCTCCCTCAGCTCCTCCTCCATTGTGCTTCATTCAGGTCTTCTTGTAGATGCAATCCCATCCTGCTCCTGCTGTTCAGCCTTTCTCCTCACTCAGTTCCAGCAGCAATGTCTGATGGGGCCTTCATCTCATCTTACCGCTGTGTCTTGCTTTAAGAACTGCCTTTGGGATTAGACGCTTACCATGTAGATGAAAGAAAATAAGCCGCCTATTAAATATATCACCTTTGGACTTTCCAGAGACCCCAACTTTGCCAAACACCATGGGAGCCTGTGGCCCCCCCCATGGCAGCACTTCCTGAAGTGCATGCTCTCTTCCAAAGCAACTGAAGAACACAAACCCCCTATACTCCTCCAAACAAGGCTGTTGTTTTTATCTCCCAGGTTGCTACCATGTGAGAATGTTGTGGTGTGAGAAAATAGCAGCACCAAAAATGCAGATTGCACTTGCTTTCCATCAGCTCTGAAGGGGCCATTAATCATTCTCCATCCTCCACTGTCTTTATTACACAAACTGTTCTTGTCATTTCTGAGAAGTATCTGTGGGTGGTGACTAACCTTTGGCATTGTCCATGTGGTGTGACAGGAATGGCCTAGAGTCTCCTAGCATCTGCTTGGAGAGTTCAAGGGCATCAGAGGAGGCCCCATGGCAAGGTGCAGCCAAGCAGAAGGAAGCGAAGATGTTGGGATGGGAGCAGCCTGATGCTGGCTCCCTTAGGGCTGGCGGTGATACCTTCTTGCTTGTTTGCTTCCTGAAACTCTGAAAGGATTTGCTTGTTGTGTCCCTGGCTCAGCTGAGTAAAGAATGCTGTTTAGGCAACATTCATTAGAAAACCTCTGCTCACAGGGTTACACCAAGTATCATTCTCTCTCTCTTTTTTTTAAGTTTATTTTATTTTGAGAGAGAAAGTGTGGGTGGAGGAGGGGCAGAGAGAGACATAGACAATCTTCAGCAGGCTCTCGCACTGTCAGGACAGGCAGACCTGATACAGGGCTCAATCTCATGAACCATGAGATCATGACCTGAGCCAAAATCAAGAGTCAGACACTTAACCGACTGAGCCACCTAAGTGCCCTGTCAAGTATCTAATGATACTTTGAAAAGTGTCATTCTCTTTCAAAGACGCTTACTACTTATCTTGGTGCTACCATAGTTAAAGCCCAGGAGGGATATCATGTTGTATCTCTCGAAGTTCAGTGGTGGGGACAGAAGCCCCTTTAGGTGTTTAAACAGCAAGGTCTTGAATTCAAGAGAATCAGGTGCTTACCATCTTGTTGGAAGGGTTGAACAAACAGGAATGATTGTCAACATCACAGAACTGACTAACACAAAGAAATCCTATTTCTGTCACAATTTGGAAGGTGGAGAAGCAGAAGCTGCCACTGGAGTACACCTTCTGTGGACTAGAGTGTCACCCTCAATGCACCTTTTAATACCCCAGAGGGCCAAATTAAACAGTGGAAAATTCACAAACACTTCACATCTCTGATCAAGGCAGAAAAGCAACAAGAAGATGGTCTTTACCTCACGTATGCCTCCACACTGGTGAATACTGTTTAGGTACAGAAGGCTGGCTGCAAGGGAGTCTCAGAAATAAAGTATTTAGTGCTTAGATTTATTAATACAGTAAGACATGATGGAAGAAGTAGGAATGAATGTTGAGAACCAATAGACCATATCCAACACAGACACACCTTATAAAATGGCACTCGTCTTAGAGCATGCTCAGGGCCCATTTGGGTCTGGCTGAGTTTCAACAGGGTCTGAGGCAAAGGAAAATGGGTAAAACACAAGATATGGCAGAGTCTCTTCAGTGAAGAGAGAATTCATCACAGAATTATCCCTGCTTTGATTTTTCGTAACATGCAGGACAGAAGGAGACTATACCCCTGCTGGGAAAGTGGCTTGGCTTTTGGAATACGGGGATTGCTGATATTCTGCATTGGTAAGTGCAGACAGCATAATTATGTAGGATTTCAATTAAATGAGAGGTGGAATGAATTAGAAACAAAGATATGGTCCATAAAAAGAGCTGGTGAGGGGTGTCAGGTCTCTGGCATGACTAACTTCCCTGGCATGAAAAGAACTGTGGAATGTGGTTTAGTGAAAGGCACAGCAAGAATCCCCAAGTCCTGAAAAGACCAAGCAGAATGAGGCCAGATAGGATGGACTTTTTGGGCNCTGTAACTTTGTTTCTTCTCTTATAAAATGCGCTTGGCCTTGTAACTTTGTTTCTTCTCTTGTAAAAAGGCAAAGTGGACTTCCCTACCCCTTGATTTTTGGTTTGGCCTTGAGACTTACTTTGAATAATGGAATGGGGAAGAAGTGTCACAAGCCCATTTTTGAGCCAAAGCCTTAAAAGGCCTCACCTATTTATATTTTCCCTCTCTCGTGCTGTTGCCATTTTCATGAGAAGAGCCTCCCCTGGGTAGCACTGCTCATTCTGACTAGGCCTGAGGATTAACCCATGTGAAAGGGAATGGAGCCCAGCCCACTGCAAGGAACCAATCCTAGCTGAATCCTATATAGCTTGAATAAGGGCCTCCTAGCTGTCCTCAAGCTAATTTACAGAGCTACAGGCAACCTAATGACTTATGAGAAATGAATGTTTATTGTGAACCCTGAAATTTTTGTGATTGTTGTTATGTAGCAATAGCTGACTGATATACAGAGATGGTCCCTGAATACCCAGGAGGATATTATTTTCCAGGTGTTTCAATGAAGAGTAGCAAGAGAACACCTACAAATTCCAGACTGGTGTCTGCAAGTTCTCAGGATAGTGGAATAACCCAGTGTGTCTTGGTGATGTTTGGAGACGGCTGAGGCAGAGCCACAACAGAGCTGATACCAACTCATAGCTCATCTTTTCCAGGTAGGCTTCCCTGAATGGCCAAGCCCACAGGGATCTTTGTATTCTCTATTCTGTCTACTTATCGCCTGTGTTTCTTCTTTTGCTCTGATCATATGGCACCACATTTAGAGTGGCCTAGTTCCAAATCTTTCCAGATAAATGGATCCACCTCACTGTATTTTTATCTAACCAGATGTCTAAATTTTGCCCATGTGGTTATACTGAAGGGTTTGATCAAGTATCTGGTTGAATCCCCATGCATTATGTTTAAAGCAGTGGGTTTTTGAGATTCAGTCACTTCTGAACCATCTTCATGAGGTTTGTGCATTTCCATGTACAAGTAAGAGGGTTGAGGGAGTGAGAGACTATAGGCAGGCTGCCGCTGCCAACTGGCTGTGACTCATAAAAGACTAAAGAGAAGAGTCTTGGAAGGAGCTGTGTCCAGGAGAAGGCAGAGGGCTGGGCTGGAATTAAAGTGCAGGAGTGGTTACAGAAGGTTCTGAGAAGGAAGCCAGTGGAGGGCAGTGCTGGGGAGTAGGAGTGGGCCCTGGAATGTGGTAGAGATGGGCGGCCGTGGGAGAGGGGGCAGAGTGAATGCTGAGGAGTTTCACTTTCAAGATGGGTAAAGGGCAGACGGTAGAGTCAAAGCAGGCTGAGTAAATTTTGGACAAGTGAAGTCGATGGACCATAATTGTGTTATGTAAACTTGTCTCATTTTCCATGAGAAGTGATGTCTGTGTACCACACTGCAGGAAGATCTAAATCAGTGATCTTCCAAATCTTGTTTGCTTATATATCCCCTAAAAGAATTTTTAAAAACTACACACTCCTTCAGACTTTTAAAGTTTGGTGCTTAAAATCCTTCATAAGTTTAAATATTGTCGTTCCAAAGGATGTAATAGCCAGTGTGTTTTAAATATCAATATTTAAAAATAAAACTCTTATATGGTACCTACTAGAATTGAATATCATTATGACATGACAGCCACCATTATCCATTTTAAAAGTACAAGACAAACTCTTTAACTGTTAGATATTTTACATCATTTCTTTTATTCCTTAAAATAATATTTCCATTCCACTTCCCTCACACAATTTTATCCTGATGTAATGTATTTTTATGTTTGATGATGTTTTATTGATCACTGTATCAAATATCTCAGCAACAAAACATGTATACAAATTTAAAATTAGTTTTCTGTAAGCATAAGTAATAATTATTAAATATAAGAAGTAACATTTTATTAGAAGAGTATCTCTTACTGAGATGGAGTAGAGAAGATAGGTTATGATACCTTCATTAAAGGAAACTTGGCCAATAGTGGTATCTTGAATTGTTCCTTCTCTTAGCATCTTAGAAGCTTTTATACCCTTGGGCAATGTGCCTTGGTAAGGTTCAGAACGTTGGGTACCCAGACTTCTATGTGCTATGTATACCAACATGATGATGATGGTAGCTGATATCATGGTAAATTAAAGATGCCCCTTGCCTATTTCCTGGGTATCCAGAAGCCCCCAGATCTTTGTGTGACTCCAGGGCAGGGGAGGGAACCTGATAATGCCAAAAATTAGACTTCCTATAACCATGACAGAACGGGTACTTAGAGCCTGATTTACTTTGATTCAAAGAATACAAGAAAATGGGACATTTCTGGTACACTTGAACTCTTGACATTGAAATTCATGCCTGCTATGTGGGAAAAGGGCAGAGAGAGCATTGGATTGGGAGATCACTAAGGGTGAGGTCAGCTACCTGTTTTCACTATCACTTAGCAACTGGGTGACCTGGGGCAACTGGTCATCTGTGTCTCATTGTCCATGTGTACAGTGGCATTAAAATCTGCCCTATGCATCCTCCTGTGTTATTGTGAGGCTCATATAAGATCAAATGATGCTTGTGACATCATTTTGTAAACTGTGAAAAATACTTTCTTATTTTTATGTGGAAATAATTGTAGATTCACAGAAAGTTACAAAGACCACAGAAAGTTACAAAGGACCACAGGAAAGTCCTATGCATCTTATACTCTACCTCTGTCATCCATGCTCAACTACAGTACAATATCAAAACTAGACCATATTCACATATTGCAGATTATACATGTGTGTGTGTAGCTTCATGAAATTTTATTGCATTTGTAGCTTTGTGTAATTACCATCACAATAATGATAAAGAACTCTTCCATCACTACTAGGCTTGCTCATGCCACCTCTGTATAGCCACAAACCCCTCCCTCACAATCCCTAACCCTTGGCAAACACTCTGTTCTTCATCTTTATAGTTTTGTTATTTGGAGAGTGTTAGATACATCCAATCAGGGGATGTAGTCTTTTGAGATTGGCTTTTTACTTAGCATAATTCCCTTGACGTCTATCTAAGTTGTTGCCTGTATCAACATTTCATTACTCTTTACTGCTGAGTAGTATTCCATGAATACAATATGAATATGAGCTGCTGTGAACATTTATGTACAGGTTTTTGAATAAACATAAATTTCCATTTCTTTGAGATATGGGCAATTCTGGGTCGTATGGTAAATGTCTCTCTATATTTATACAAAATTGCCAAACCATTTTGCGTTTGACATTTCTACCAGTAATGTATGAGTGCTCAATTTTCTCTGTATCCTCACCAGCAATTAGTGTTTTCACTATTTTTTATTTTCAGCATTCTAATAGATGTGCAGTGATATTTAACTTTGGTTAATATTTCTGTAGCAGCTAATGATGTTGAACATCCTTACATATGCATATATGTCACATGTAAATTCTCTTTGGTGAAATGTTTGGTCATGTCTTTTGCTCCTTTTCTAACTGGGTTGTTTATTTTTTAGTGTTGTATTGTGGAAGTTCTTTACATATTCTAGTTACAAATCTTTTGTTGGATCTGAGGTTTGCAAATATTTCCGTCTAGTATATAGTTTGTCTTTTTACCCTTTTAATAGTCCTTCACAGAGTAGAAGTTTTTAATCTTATGAGGTCTACTTTGTACATTTTTTTTTTTATGGACTGTGCTTTTGTTGCCAAGTATATAAGCTCTTTGCCTAGGCCTTGATTCCAAAGAGTTTCTCCTATTTTTTTTCCTAAGAGATTTATAGCTTTATGTTTATATTTAAGTCCATGATCCATTTTGAATTAATTTTTGCCTATGGCATGAAACTTAGGTTGAGGTTCATTTTTCTCTTTCTGCCTATGGATGTCTAATTTTTCCAGCACCATGTGTTGACATGTGTATCTTTTCTCCATTGACTTGATTTTGCACCTTTGTCAGAAATCAGCTGGCATGTTTGTGTGGCTCTGTGTCTAGGTTCTGTTTTTTGTTTCATTGATCTGGATGTCTATCCCTCTGTCAGCATCATGCTACTTGATTATTACAGCCACATATGAAGTTTTAATATCAGATCGGTGATTCTTCTCACTTTATTCTTTGTAAAAATTGTTTTAGCTATTCTAAGTCCTTTGCCTTTTCATATAGACTTTATAATAGTTTTATTTATGTCTAACCAAAAACCTTGTGGGATTTTGATAGTAATTGTATGAAGTCTATAAATTTCAGTTTGAGAGGAATTTATATCTTTCCTATGTTTAGTATTCAAATCTATGGGCATGGTGTATCTCCATTTGTTTAGGTCTTCTTTGATTTTTTTGTCATTACTATTTTGTAATTTTCAGGGCACAGATACAAAACATGGTTGTCTAAGATTGTACATATTTCATTTTCTTTGTAGTAAGTATAAGTGATATTGTGTCTTAAATTTTGGTTTCCGTATGTTTAATGTTAGTTTATGTAAATGGTATGATCATTTGTATGTTCACCCTTGT
>NW_027527392.1:310089-315280 GCF_008692635.1 Crocuta crocuta | reverse complement strand
GTTGTTTTTTTTTTTTTTTTTTTTTTTTTTTTTTTGTAGACTCCTTGGAATTTTCTGTTTACACAATCATGTCATCTGCAAACTGGGACTGTTTTTCTCTTTCTTTCAAAGCTGTATGCATCTTATTTCCTTTTCTTGCCTTTTTATGCTTACTAGGACTCCCAGCACTGTGTTGAACAAGAATGGTGAAAATGGACATCCTTCTCTTATTCCTGATATTAGAGGGAAAGCATTTAGTCTTTCTCCATTATATACGATGTTGTAGATGTTTTGTAGATGTCCTTTATCAAGCTGAAGACCTTTTCTTCTATTCCTAGTGTTTTGAGCCTTTAAAATAATCATGAATGGGAGTTTTCAAGAACTTTTAAAATGTTAGTTATTTTCTTTCAGTATTTTTTAATGATACTTAATTGACATCTTGGCCCTGTGTGAAGTTCTGATAATATGAGGACACATGATTCTCCTGGTGGGTAGGAGGACCCAGGTGAGGGTAGGACTTTTTGTTGGGTGGGACTGATGAAAAGTGGAAGGGAGAGATCTTGGGGCCCTGCCAAGGGGCAGCTAATACCAAGTTATCCAACCGANGGGTATTGCTGCTGTAAGAAATTAGCACAAACTTTCTGACTTAAAACAACAAAAATTTATTCTCTTGCAGCTCTGGATGTCAGAAGTGTATAATCAAGGTATTAGTAGGGCTGTATTCCTTCTGGAGGGTTTGGGGAGAATCTATTTCCTTGCCTTTTCCAATTTCTAGAAGCTGCCTACATTCCTTGGCTTCTCTCTTCTTCCATCTTTGAAGCACATCACTCCACTCTCTGGCTCTATTACTCTATCTCCTTTTTTTGTTTTTCTTTGACCTTAATTCTACTACCTCCTTATAAGGACCCTTGTGATTACACTGGGCCCGCCTGGATAGTCCAGGATAATCTCTTTAAGATCCTTAATTTAATCACACCAGCACAGTCTCTTTTGTGTGTAAAGTGACATGGTCACAGGTCCAGGGATTAGGATGTGGACAGCCTTTGAGGGAGGAGGTATTATTCAACCTAGTATAAAAGGTGACTGTGGATGTGATGATGAGGGATTCTAAAGAGCAGGAGTTAGACTGTGGTTTGAATTCCCCTTCCAGCTTTATTTTTTTTTAAGTTTTATTTATTTATTTATTTATTTTGAGAGAGAAAGAGAGATGTGGGAGGGGCAGAGAGAGAGGGAGAGGGAGAGAATCCCAAGCAGGCTTTGTGCTGTCAGCACAGAGCCCAATGCAGGGCTCAAACTCACAAACCGCAAGATCATGACCTGAGCCAAAATCAAGAGTGGGCCACTTAACCGACTGAGCTACGCAAGTGCTCCTCTCCCTTCAGTGTTAGAAGCTGTGACGTCCAGTGAATTTCTTAATCTGGCCAAACCTTTGTTCATCTGCCACACTGTAACCTCTGTCGTGGTAGAGATGACAGATGCCCATCAAAAGTCTACACAACCCTTCTAGAGTATGCAGTAGTGAGTAGGAAGCAACCTGCCAGGCAGGGACTATACTTCTCAGTACCATTTGCATCTAGGTGAGGCCCATGTGACTGCCAATGGAATGTGAGTGGAAGTGATGTGTGTCCTTTCCTGGCTGAGGTACCTGTGAAGAAGGGAGGTATTCTCCATGCTCTCCTGTCTCACCTGCTGGCTCTATGTTGACTCCCTGGTGACCTTGGAAGCCTAGTGATGAAATGGTAAAGCTTTCATTGGCCTGGGTCCCTCAATAACTGCGTGGAGCAGTCTCTCCTGTCGCTGTTAAAATGAACAACTGTCTGAAACTATAATACAAGCCAGAAATAAACTGTGTTAAGCTACTGAAATTTTAGGTTTATTCATTAGAGCAGCTAACACTATCTTCAGCAATACATCTACCTTGCAGGCTTTTATTAGCCCCTGGGACTGTAAAGTGAAATAATGTGTGTAAAGCCCATGTTGAGGAACTAAGGGACTCAGGGATTGGAAAGTCATGAACGTTTCTGCCTAAAGCAGTGGTTCTTGAATTTGAGCATGCACCAGAATCCTGAAAGCTTGTTAAAACATAGATGCAAGAGAGCCTTGATTTGGCGGTTGGCCTCCTGGCACCCTGAACATCTCTTGCCTCTCTTTTCTGCTTGGCCATAACCTCCATGAAGGCCAGCACTGGCTCTAATTTGTTGGCAGCTCCATCCCAGACCTGGCAAAGTGTGTGACAAATAAAAGTCCCCTGACCAGTATTGGAGGGAGAAAAAGGAACAAGTTGGCAGTCTTCAGGAAAGAGAGGTGAGTTAGAATCTATAGGCTTCAGTTAAAGGGTTTGAGGATTTTCTTGTTCCTAAATAGCTTTGATTGGGTTCTTTGTTCCTTCATGATCCTGTTAAAGTGAGGAGAAGGCACAGCAGTAAAAGTCTGTGCTGTTGTCTGCCAAGTAGATTTTAACTTTTCACTTTTGCTAGTGTCTCTTTGGAAGAGTTCCTGGGCTTGATGAAATAGTTTGCATCCCGGAAAGTATATCCATTCTCCTATCAGGCAAAAATTTATTTTGCCTTTGCATTTTTGTATTCGTTTGATCATGCTGGAGGATTTCATTTCAGAGAGCTGCTGTCCATTTGAGAAAGAACATAGAGGAGGTTTCTTCTCAGCAGGACTTCCCTGCAGAACAGAAAGCACAGGGTTCACAGCAATCAGCGATCATTTCTCCAGGACTGGCCCCATGCGGAGGCTGAGGAGGTAGCCTTCTCCTAGCATGAGGGGAGGCCTGGGGGAGGTGGAGTTGAGGCTTTAGAAGCAGCTATTAAAAAGCAAATGTTATCTGGAAAAGGGGCTGAGGGGTTTAAAGAGACAATTCTGTGTACTTGGCAGTTTTGCCCAGGCAGCCTCTGAATTCTATCTCTCTTTGAAGGAGGAAGTTTGGCATTAGCAATTCCAAAGAGTCATTCTGATTTTAGCAGCTAAAAGCTGCCTGGGGGCCCTGAGGGTGGCAGCCCAGGGCAAGAGCACCCTTTCATCTAGACTGGTGGCCGTGGCTCTGGTGCAGGGATGCCTGAGGACCTGGAGGAGGCAGAGGCTGACTGCATTTGGGTTCCTCTGCCCCTGCACATGAGCCCTCCCAGAATTCTGACAAGACAGGGCAGCCTTTCTCAGATCCCCACCCACTTGGGTCGCCTTTAGAGGCCTGAGCTATATTCGATTTCAATTTCTTGGGTTAATTTATACTCCACTATAAACAAACTCTTGTAAAAGCTAAGAACCGGCAAGGAGAAAGAAGCTGTTTTTCCATCACAGTCTCTCTCTTCTGATTGGTAGTGCAGTGTGTGTTTCAGTAACAGAGACTCCAGGTTTTGCCCTTAGGGGATCTGGAAGGTGGGTATTGGGGAGGAGGTATGGGGCAATTCAGCAAGAGCCCCTCCATGCTTGGCTCTGTGGTGGAGGCCTTCACTTGTGCTGAAGCAGGGGAAGGGGAAAGTTGTGCCCCCCTTTCCTCCTGGGGACCTGGAGTTTAACTATAATTCACAGCATGGTGCAATGTGGGAAAATGTAAACACAGCTATGTGGCCAGCCTAGGCCTCTCAAACCCAAGCTAATTGCTGCCTAAATCTTCTTGTTCAGCCAGTGTTTCGGTATCAAGCTATTTTCTAACTGAGGTTTTTAATTTTACTTTGGGTATTTGGGGAGATGCGGTGTTTTATGTAGTAATTTCTGAGAGCTCTATTTTCCCCGTTTCAAATTGTAACTAATGCGGCATATTTGGGACCCTGTACAATTGTTACCCATTAACCTCATCTAAACTCCTAAAAGAAGCCTGATGCCAGATCATCTCCACCCCTCTGAGTTTTGTTTTTATTTTCTCGTTTGCATTCTAAAACTTGGAGAATTGGTTTTCCTGCTCTGNGCCAAGGATTTGGTTCATTTGTAGGTTCATTTCTTTATCTCACCAGCTAGTGTCCACTGATGTCTTAGAGCTGGAGGGGATTTGTGTCTCAAAAGCTTATAATGAGTTGCCTGTGTTTTAATTTCAGGCTCTTTCCTTTAGACATGGAGGTAAAATGAGAGGTTATTGAATAAGCACACATGATTTTTAATATATACGCATATAAATTTTGTGTTTATGATTGCTGAGAGATTACCTTTAAACTTTCTCTTTTGGTCTCTAGTTAAATACAGTTTATAAATGGTTGCTATAGATTTGGCATCTTAAAAAATTCAAGTTTGAGCTGAGATTATTTTTTCAGCTTTATTGAGGTATAATTACAAATAAAATTGTAATGTATTTAAAGTGTACATTGTGGTGATTTGATTACAGTGCATATGTTGTGAAAGGATCCCTCCCCATTTAGTTTATTAACACATCCATCACCTCACATATTTATCGTTTTAAATGTTTTTGTGAGAACATTTTAAGTTCTCTCTGATTTCAGTCATACAATACAGTGTTATCAACTATAATCACCATGTTGTGCATTAGATCCTCAGACCTTATTCATGTTTATAGCTGAAAGTTTGGACCCTTTTACCAACCTTTCCGTATCTCTCCCACCCCTAGCTCCTGGCAGCCACTTGTATACTGTTTTGTGAGTTTGACTTTTTTTTAAATTCTACATATAACTGATACCATGCAATATTTGTGACTCATTTCACTCAGTATAATGTCCTCATGTGGTCACAAAGGACAGGATTTCTGTCTTTCTCATGGTGGAATCATATTCCAGTTGTATGTGTATTATGTATACATTATATATATTATATATATATATACACAAATGTATAATACATATACCACATCTTTTTTTTTCTTTGCTCATCATTTAGCACCTCCAATGTACAAAGGACAGTACTAGGTGTTACGAGGTTTCAGAAATGAATAAACGCAAGCTGAGGGAGCTCACAATATAGTGATTATGTTACTCCAATAATAATTAAAAATGACAGCATCTAATATTTCTGAACATCAGAAAGCCAGGATACTAAAAATCAATGAATTGTGCACTTAAAAATATGTGCCAGGCATTTCACAGATATTTCTCATTTATTTGTCTATCTAATCTATTCATATCTTTAATACTTTTAGATATAATTAACACGGAACATTATGTTAGATTCACATGTACAACATAATGATTTGACATTTGTATATTTTGCAAAATGATCACCACAATAAGTCTGGTTGATATCTATCACCATACATGGTTAC
>NW_027527392.1:304077-310014 GCF_008692635.1 Crocuta crocuta | reverse complement strand
GTTACAAAAATTTGTTCTTTTTCCCTTATGATGAAAACCTTTTAGGTCTACTTCCTCAGCAACTTTCAAACATACAATGCAGTATTATTAACAGTAATTTTCAGTGTTACANGGCTGATATTATTATTAAAAAAAATTTTTTTTACATTTATTTATTTTTGAGAGAGTGTGAGGGGAGGAGGGGCAGAGAGGGAAGGAGACACAGAATCTGCAGCAGGTTCCAGGCTCTGAGCAAAGGTTCAGCAAAAAGCCTGATGCCAGGGCTCAACCCACGAACCATGAGATCGTGACCTGAGGTGAAGTCAGACACTTAATCGACTGAGACACCCAGGTGTCCTGGCTGAGATTATTTTTGATTCTAAACTTTATGTCAGTAGCAAACTGTCATAGAGATAGTTTCCTACAGTGGCACTGAATGCACAGTATAGTTCATACAAAATCTAGGAAGAAGATAGAAAAGTTGAGGGCAATGAGTGTCTATTCTGCCTCTGTCTTATTTTTCCCACCCAATACACTCATTACTCACTTGTAGATCAAGACCGATTAAAGGCTGTTCGTAATACCTTTTCTGGATCCTTCACCTATTTCTGAGTTTGCCAAATCTATTACTTGACACAGGTCTTGATCTTCATGGAGTACCCACCCCCCGAGATTCCTAACCCCCATACCATCTGCCATGGTAGGAAACTGAGCCTAAGTCTGGTACCTCATATCGGGCTGGCACTAGTCTCTTGGCTAGTGCCTCAGTTAATGCAGGATAGAGGTATAGCTCTTTTCCCAAAGGACTAAGCTGCCAGGAAAATTTGGGTCACAAAGGCCTAGGAAGCAGACCCTTATTCCCAGGCCAAGGCTCAAGAAACTATCAAGATAATCCATTTGTTGGGCCAAAACAGTCAGNCTCAAGAGCCGGGAAGTACCTGATTTCATTGTAAGCTTTCAGGGCAAGAATGAATGAATTATTATACTTGATAATGGAGATAAACTAGGGCAGTAATTGCACCCAGCTAGGAATTTTGAAAAGGGTATCGAATTGGCCTAGAGATACAAATTTCAAAAGCATGTTAATTTTTGGCTGACTGAAAATATTTTTTTAATATTTATTTATTTGAGGGGGGGAAGGAGAGGGAGAGGGAGAGGCAGAGAGAGAGGGAGACAAAAGATCTGAAGCAAGTTCCACACTGTCAGCATAGAGCCTGATGCGGGGCTTGAACTCATGAACCATGAGATCATGACCTGAGCCAAAGTCAGATGCTTAATCATCTGAGTCACCGAGGTGCCCTTGAAACATTTCATTCATAAAGCATGTTCTGTATGACCTTGTTATTCAAAGGAAGGTTCATGAGAAATATGGGCCTCCCCTGGGAGCTTGTTAGAAAATGCAGTCTCAGACCCTGCCCTAGACCTTCTGAATCTGAATCTGCATCTTAATAAATTCCCCAACTGATTTATATAACATGAAAGTTTGGGTGTTACATCTCCATCTCCCTGTACTTCTCCCCCTACATTTCTCCCCTTGCACTCCCCCCTCCTTCCCCCTCCTTTCTCGCCCTCTCTCTCTCTCTCTCTCTCGAGAAAAAAAAAATAGAATATGAAAGTATTATTAACTGTGCTGTAGAAAAATNAAATTTTATTTCGAAATACTTATAGATTTACAGAAAGTTAAAGGATGGTATAGAAAGGTACCATTATACCCTTCACTCAGTTTCCTCCGATGGTTACATCTTACATAATTGTAGTGCAGCATCACTTCTCTACAAGACTACAAAACGATTATGCCTACTTACTGAAAACTAGTACATCAGCTTTCAGTGAGTGTTTACTTGGGTTGCAGGCCACCATAGTGCCTTGTTCTACCTGACAGGATTCTGTAGCATGGCTAAGAAACTGATGAGCGTTGGTGCTGTGCCATCATCCCTTTGTGGGTTCTATAGTGAGGCTTCAAATGGTCAATGCCAAGAGGGGAGTAATGGGGCTGGACATAGAGAATGGGCTGAGGCCAGACACCAGAGCTGGAGTGACAGGAAGGCCAAGCCAAGTCATTGGACCATAAATAAGTACAAATGAGGAACATTATGTTTGAACGTGAGAGAAGCAAGGTCTTTGGGACAAATCTGGAATCAACATTGATGTGGATGGAGATGGGGAGAAGGAATTGACAAGGCCATCCCAGTAAATTCAGGTGTACAGTTTTTGGGTTTACATGGATTCTCCTTTGAAGGCTCTAAAAGGTCTCTGTTGGTGTTACAGGTGTAGAACTCTGAACCTGACTTAGTCATTCAGTTAAAACAAGTTGAGTTTGGGATGAAAGAATCTGGGTTTGATAGGCCATGGTTGGTGGCAGCTTGAAAAACCAGGAGAGGAGTGAGTGCAAGAGAGTCAGGTAGAAACAGAGGCATGAAAACAGGAGGCCACACAACACTGAGGACAAGGCAAGGGAGGTTGGGCCAAAAACCTGAGCCCCAGTCCAGTGTGAGCAGGGCCATAGGCAGAATGAAATGCTCTTTGTGTGTGATTCCAGGACACCCAGAAGCAGAGATGACTGGAGGAAGGTAAGTTATGCAAGGGCCCAGAAGGAAATGGACAAGGGCAATATTCCTGTCCTACCTTGCATCAGGAGCCCTGCATCCTCAAAGAGCCAGAGGTTGCCCGATTTCTGGGAGGGAATAAGGAGCACAAGTGTGCTGAACTTAGAGACCTAATTATGTACTGGAGATGACATCAGTGTCACTCATAGTCACTCTGTGCCTCTCCTCTGATTCTGAAAGCCACATAGCCTGTTGCCATGCTACTCAAAGTATGATGGGGGAGTAGCAGCATCAGCATCACCTGGTAGCTTGTCAGAAATGAAGGACTTCGGGTTCCACCCAGGCCTAGTGCATCAGGATCTGTTTGTTTTGTTTTGTTTTGTTTTTTAAACAGAAGCTCCCAGCTACAGTTACTCCTTTGCACTTCAAAGTTAGAGAAGTGCTCACTGGTTGCGTAGCACATGGGCATCTTAGAGATCTGAATTAGAAATCCTGTCTGTCAGCCACTGTCTATTTGTGGAACTCTGTTTCCCTGCTCTTGAGAGTGACTTATAGGGCAGTGGTTCTTAACCCTGGCTGCCCATTAGAGTAATTTGAGGAGCTTCTTAAATACAGATGCCGAGGCCCCACCTTGGGTTATTTGAATCTGACTGAGGCACTGGGATGAAAATTTGATTCAGTTGGTCTGGGGTGGGGCCCAGGCATCAAGAATTTTAAAAGCTTCTCAGGTGATTCTAGTGTATAGCCTGCTGGAAACCTGGGAACTAGGGTAAGAGGGAAGAGAAAGCAGCAGAGGGCTCTCTCTTTGTGAAAGGGAGGAAGGAAAGTTCTTGAGATCTCAGTGTGGCTAGCAGTAAAAGAATCTTACAGCTCAGGGGTCAGGAGTTCTATGAAGAGGGCTCAGTGCTGAGCAGTCCTCAAGTGTGAACACTCCCCATCAACCCACCAGCCAAGAGTCCCGGGCCCTTGTTATCCCCCAAATGGCAGGTTGTGGATTTTGGCCACATTCGGTGGACATGAGGCATGAAGGGAAAGCCTTTTCTCTGAAGCAAGGGGGCCTGATCAGAGCCAATTGGAAGCCTCCCCTTACCACTTTCACAAAAAATTGGGGAGTGGTCCAGAGGGTGGCAGGGGAGAAGTTGGGAGACTCACTGCTGCATTTCAGGCCAGATATGATGGTGACTGGGCTAGGGTGGTGGCCCGGGAGATCTGGATCATGGGAAAGTTGGGGCCATGTCCAGTCTAGGCCCTACCTTGCCTCCTTCCTCCCCATAGTTTGGCTGGACCCCATTTGCTGGTTCAGCCCATGAAGGCCAGAAGACAATGAGTGCTTGTTCATCAGTACTGTGTGGCTAAGTGGCAGTTCAGCCTCGTGGCTTGCCATCCAGCCTTGACCTGATGTCTTTCATCTGTCTTTCTGTCTTGCGTCCAGCTTCTAGCATGCTGGATCTTGCTCAGGACTTGTGTTGCCTCTGAGGATGAGAACTGTGCCTTGTTTGTACTTGTCCTTCTCTTAGTTTCTTTACCTCCTTCCCTAACATCCTAGCCATTCTACATCCCATAAAGAAACATATGTATAGAAACTGCAAATTGTCCCCAGTGTCCACTCTCCTTTTCTTCTGTAATGAGAGAACTGTTGATTTTTAGTTAGGTACCTTTCCCAACCTACCATAGAACTAAGTGTGGCCATATGAGTAAGTTGTGACAAATGGGATATGAACAGAAGTGACATGTCCCTCTTCCCACTCGCTAGAATGTGGATCTAGTGAGGAGCCATCTTAGAGATGTATCAAAAAGAGAGATGAAGCCTGGGTCCTCATGACTTCTGTGTGAGTCAGAAATAAATTTCTGTCTTGTTTAGGCCACCATCCTTTAGGGTCTCTTTCCCCTGTTGTTGAACTCACTTCTTCCCTAACAGAGTTTTAGTCATGCCATAACCCTTTCTGAGTACCTGTATGTACCAGACATTTTTACATGTTTGAGTTCACAGCACACTTAAAGCCCTGAAGTAGATACTTGTCACCACCATGTTTATATATGACAACTTAGTCTCAATATCAATGAAAGGATCTGATATTTTGCCCAGGTCTGTGTGATCCCAGATCTTTGGCCTTTCTCCATTAAGCCTTGTAGTAGTTGGTACAAATGTAAACATTTTGAGTTTTATTAGGTACATACAGTTGAACCTTGAACAACATGGATTTGAATAACATGGGTCCACCTATACGTGGATTTTTTACAGCATGTTACTGTAAATGTATTTTCTCTGCCTTAAGATTTTCTTAACATTTTCTTTTCCTTAGCTTACTTTATTGTAAGAATACAATATGTAATACATGGAGCATACAAAATATGTGTTAATTGTATATTATTGGTAAGGCTTCTGGGCAATGGTAGGCTATTAATGATTAAGTCTTGGGGGAGACAAAAGTTATGCGTGGATTTTTTACTCTGCGGGGAATGGGGGACAGCACCCCCAACCCTCACGTTGTTCATGGGTCAACTGTAATAGTGAGTAGAAACTAAATGGAAATGTAGATTTCTGAAAGGAAATCTAGGCTCTCACAGGTGAACCAGAGTAAGGTGTCTCAGTGCATGTGCATAGGATTCTCTTGGGGATTATTCCACTTCTACCTAAATGTAGAGGAGGGAAAACAAAAAAATGTGTGAGCCTATCTTTTTAGCCCCCGGCATTGGCCTGGACAGCCCACATCGAATTTAATAACAAAACCTTGTTTTGTGGTATTAGTATCACTTTACAGAATTTCCTGGGATGGGGTTACTTTGATTGAATTGGTATAGGGCAGGGGTTTTTCAAGTATGGCACCTGGACCAGAAACCTCAGCATCGCCTGGGAACATAGTCAGAACTGTAGATTCTCAGCCTCGCCTCTGCTGAACCAGGGATTCTAAGAGTGGGGCCTAGAAATACTGAGGGTTTCTCCAGAGGATTCTAATGCATGCTCAGGTTTGAGAAACATTGACATAGAAGAAAAAGCCTGGGAAGAAGCAGTCACTGTATAAGGGAATAAAAGCTCTCAGCTGGAAATTGAAAAATCTGCAGTCAAATACTGTCTTTTTGTTCTTAAATAGAGATTGGAAACATGAGCTTCATTAAATAATTTGCAGAATTAAACACAATGGTATTTTTGGTAGGGGCACCTGGGTGGCTCTGTCAGTTAAGCATCCAACTTTGGCTCAGGTCACAGTCTCCTGGTTTGTGGGTTCAAGCCCCGCATTAGGCTCGGTGCTGACAGCTTGGAGCCTAGAGCCTGCTTCAGTTTCTGTGTCTCCCTCACTTCCTGCCCCTCCCCTGCTCTCGCTCTGTCTCTTTCTCTCTCTCTCTCAAAAATAAACAAATATTTAAAAAAATTTTAAAAATAATATTTTTGATATATTTCAGTTATGCACAC
>NW_027527392.1:289233-303728 GCF_008692635.1 Crocuta crocuta | reverse complement strand
GAGCATGGTCTGCGTTCAAATCCCAGTTCTGCAATTATTGGCTGGGACAAGTTTTCTGTTAACATGGGGCTAATAATAGTATGCCCATCTCATGTTATTACAAAGATTAAATGAGTTGACTCTTGTAAAGCACCTAGAAGAGTATCCAGCCTTAAGTGTCATAGAAGTGTGTTAAGAACAGCAACAATATATGCAGTCCTTGGTATACATAGTTACTGCTCANTTTTTAAAATTTTATTTTATTGAATTGTTATTTGTGTTTTTTTTTTTTAGGTTTTTAAAAAATGTTTTATTTATTTTTGAGAGAGAGAAAGAGAAACAGAGTGCGAGTGGGGGAGGTACAGAGAGAGATACACATACAGAATTCAAAGCAGGCTCCAGGCTCTGAGCTGTCAGCACAGAGCCTGACGTGGGCTTGAACTCACGAACCGTGTGATCATGACCTGAGCTGAAGTCAGACACTTAACTGACTGAGCCACTCAGGTGCCTCAGTTGTTATTTACTTTTTTAAAAATAACTGTATTTAGGTATACTTTATATAGCATAAAATTCACCTATTTTAAGTGTACAACTTAATGATGCTTTAGTGAACTTACCGAGTTGTAAAACCATCATCATCATCCAGTTTTAGAACATTTCTAGCATGCCCCCAAGATCCTTTGTGCCCATTTACAGTTAATCTGTCTTCTCATTCCCAGCCCCAGGCAACTACTAATCTGTTTTCTGTCTCTATAGAGTTGCCTTTTCTGGACATTTTGTATAAATGAGAAGGCCTTTTGCAGCCAACTTCTTTCACTTACCATCATGCTTTTGAGGTTCTTTCATGTTGTAGCAGGTATCATCATTTCATTCCTTTTTATTGCTGAGTACTGTTCTGTTTGGCTGTGCCACATTTTATCTATCCATTCACCGGTTGATGGACATCCACGTTGTTTCCACATTTTGGCTATTGTACATAATACTGCTATGAACATTTACATGCAACACTTTTGTGTGGACAGACATTTTCATTTCTCTTGAGTGGATTTCTCTAGGAGTGGATTTGTTGGGTTGTGGGGTAAATTTAGGCTTCAAGTTTAAAGAAATTCCTGACCCATTTTATAAATTGGCTGTACCAGTTTGCATTCTCATCAGCAGTGTAATGAAGGTTTCAGTTTCTCCACGTCTTTATCAGTGTTTGATATTGTCTGTATTTTTGATTAGAGCCATTTTAGTAGATGTGAAATGGTATATCATTGTGGGGTCGATTTGTATTTCCCTAAAGACTAACCATATTGAGCGTCTTTTCATGTACATATTGGCCATTCAGATAACTTCTTTGTGAAAATGTCTATTCATATCTATAGAATATTTGTGTTTAAAGGCAGATATGAACTGGCTTAAGTCTCACACTGCCCCTGGGCACCCAGATAGGAGGACTTTTTCCTCAGTGAGTCTGGATTCCTCAGACTGGTGGTAGGCTGGGGTCTCCAGGAGACCAGTTCTTGTACCAGTCACCTAAAACCTTTTCACCTGAGGACTAGGGAGCACTTCTACAAACTGCCTAACTAGAGTAATAGTGTGTTGCTTAAAATAAATGCTTGATTTGTTTTCTGTGAATTATATTTTTCCTTTTCTTATTCTTATTTAAATATTTTTTAATTTTTTAAGTTTATTTTGAGAGGGAGAGAGAGAAAAAAAAAGCAAATGCATGCACATGAGAGGGAGAGAGAGAGAATCCCAAGCAGGCTCCTCACTGTCATTGCAGAGCCCACGTGGGTCTGAGTCTCATGAACTGAGCCATGATATCATGACCTGAACTGAAATTAAGAGCTGGACGCTTAACTGACTGAGCCACTCAGGCACTCCCTTACTTTTTTTATTTTTATTTTTTTTCAAATAGTTTATTGTCAAATTAGTTTCCACATAACACCCAGTGCTCATCCCCACAAGTGCCCTCCTCCATGCCCATCCCCCCTCCCCCCCACATCCATCAGTCCTCAGTTTTTGTCAGCATTCAAGAGTCTCTCGTGGTTAGGCACTCCCTTATTTTTGTTTTCAAGCAAGTAACGTGGGAAAAAAAAAGTCAAGCTAAGGTTGGGTTTATTTAGCCGTTATTAAGGCATGTGCATTTTTTAGAAGAAAGAGATTTCAGTTTTCTCTTTATGCCTTGTTTTTCTTGACATTCTGAATACCCACATTGCCAAGTGAAATGGCAGATTCCAAGCAATTTTCATTTGTGTGAATTTGATTAACAAATGATGCCACTAGGGAGGGCCATGCCACTTCCTTGGATGAGGAATATAGATGGCACATAGTGAGTAAGAATACATTTCTGACTGACAAGTAGCATTAGATCATTAGTGGGATGGTGCATAGAGAAGGCATGATGAATGGGAGCCAACATATTTCCTAGAACTTTGAAGAATGGCTCTAGTACACTCTACAGGAAAGGCTATATTACTGAA
This sequence comes from Crocuta crocuta, assembly GCF_008692635.1. Taxonomy (NCBI): domain Eukaryota; kingdom Metazoa; phylum Chordata; class Mammalia; order Carnivora; family Hyaenidae; genus Crocuta; species Crocuta crocuta. Next base: position 301,281 of record NW_027527392.1, on the reverse strand, counting down.
GAGTCCAAACCATTCCCCAGTGCTTGTGGAGAATCGCTACAGAGTTTATACCTAATTTGGACTCCAAGGCCTTCTGGAATGGCCTGTAACATGCTCTAGACATGTTGCTCCCAAATCTGGCTAGTTCAGGAGGTTGGAATATGATGGGGAGGAGAAACTATGATTCCAAGAACTATCGATATCAGGAGAATGCAGAGTACCACTATTATTTGTATCAAAGCTACCTTTAGTAGCTAATGGTAGCCACTGGTCAGCAGGAGGATGCTAGGGAGAAAGATAGGAATAGACTCTGAGGGACTGGTAGATTTCTTCCTTATTCTAGTCATCATGCCCCAAAGGTGTTGAGGGATATCCTCCAAAGGGAGACAAAGGAGAGGATCCCAGCCACAGGGGATTCCTACATAACCTGGTTTATTCATTTGTAAAATGAACATAATAATGTAGTAGAATTGATAAAATGTATGCATTGTGCCAGCAGAGAGTAGGCACTCAATAAACAGAGGCTGTTATTATGCTGTGTTTTACATGTTGAGTGGTTAGCTTGTGGCCAAGACAGTACATATAGTGCATACAGCCATTGATTGCTTCATTGATGGAGTCATTCCTTCGACACACAGTTTTGAAAATCTATGTAGCCTCAATTATTCTGGGTACAGAGAATGCAGATGTATAAAATATCTCTAAATTGTTAAAAATCTAGTTTGGAAGTTAATTCCAGAAGATTGTGTCAATGACAAAGAGTTATGGAAGGTATTCCATAAGAAGTGATAATTGAGCTGAGCTTTGAAGGATTAAATAAAAGTCCATAAGGTAGAGATGGCAGGGGTGAATTTCCAGAAGACCAAATTGGAAATAGCAAGGATCTAGTCACAAAGTTATGATGTTTGGAGAACTTTAAGTATTCTAGTGACTACAGTGTGGGTTTGGGATTGGGTGGTAGCAGGGTTGAAAGGATATGGACTGGAAATCTACTCTAGGGTGAGGTCTCAAAAGGCTGTAAATGGCATTTTACATACTTGAAGCTAAACATTGCAGGCAAAAAGAAAATGGAACGGGTTCTGGCAAGATAGAGTGACTATTTTCCCAAATTAATAGTTTTTTTTCACCTTGCTGGGCACATGTCAACTAGTAAACATAACCCAGTTGGTCCAATCTCTTTAGAAAAAATAACTTATGGAAGAAGAAATCCAAAATTCAGTAGGAAGGCTGGTGGATCACCTGATGTCTGACCGTTGATAAGAAAAAAATTCCATTGCAATATAAAGACTGCCTGATATATAGCAATTTCTCTCTCTAGGCAGATGGCTTAGAAACACCATATTTTTATCTAGTCACAATAACTTATACACAATGGCTAACCCAGTGCAATAAATTCTTTGTTCCCTGTGTACATTACAGTCCGTTTCTACAGAGAAAACAACTGCTGCTGGACCACAGGCAGGAAGAGGAGGCTGAGTTGAACTATAGCTGAACTCGGTCTAGTTTTTCCCTTCAACTATCAATCCCCAACTATTCCTTGACTCCCTTTACCATCTCCCCCACAAACATTCCAGTCCCTTCATCTAGAAAGCTCATTGAGACTCCCAAACCACCCACCCAACTTCCCAAACAAAATACTCTAACCCCAAATATATGGTGCTCAAAAAGGAACCCCTGCTGATTTCCAAATAAGGTGGATTCTTGGCATCTGAAGATTCAACAACCGCCATTCCAGCTCTTTGTGAGTGACCCTGACAGTCATTTCTATTTTTGGTGGGGTGTGAGTTTTGAGTGCTGCAGCAAGCCTTGTCCTGAAGGAAGTCCAGCCAACTACTAGCGTCCACATCTGAAGGTGGCTTTGTTTTCTCTGCTTGTCACATACACATTCTTGCTCAGGAAGTTACATTTTACTGCATTTCATGAGGGATTCTATGTTCTATGGATATTAACCAGTTTGAGAATTCAGGAAGGTCTTATGGTTCCTATCTTTGGAATGTTAAAGATCTATTCTGCTGCTTAACACTTGCTGATACTTAGTGGGGATGTGGTCCTTAAGCACATGTGTGCATGTGTCTTTTTTAACCTTTATTTTTGAAAAAAAGTTTAAACCTACATAAAAATGGTGAAAATAGTATAATGAATTTCCATAAATTTTCACCTAGATTTACTTAACCTTTCTCAAAAGATAAGGCAATAAAGCCAAGTAATTGGTGAGACACTATTAGTAACACTAGCTACCCTAACAGAACTCCAAATCTCTCTTTGTCTTCATTTATATATGCACACATATATATACTTTTACACGCACATATACACACCTGTATGTATGTGTGTGTGTGTGTGTATGTGTGTATGTCATTATTTACTGAACCATTTGAGACTAACTTGCAGACCTCATGACTCTTTGCTTCTAAATATTTCAGTTGGTAATGGCATCCTCTTGCAAAACCACAGTGCAATTATCCAATTCAGGAAATTGAGCATTGATACACTACCATTAGTTGGTATAGAGTCCACATTCAAATTTCACTGATTATTTCAATACTGTCCAGTTATTTTTTTTTAAACAGTCCATGTTCCAATCCAGGATCAAGTGTTGCATTCAGTAGTCATGTCTTTAGCCCCCTTTAATCTAGAACAGTTCCTCTGTCTTTGTGAAATTTCATGACACTGACTTATTCATTTATTTATTTTTTAAAATTTTGTTAATATCTTTTTTTGAGAGAGTGCGTGTGCATGTGCAAGNACTGCCTCAGGAACCTTGAGATCATGACCTGAGCTGAAGTTGGATGCTTAACCAACTGAGCCACCCAGGTGCCCTGACATTGATTTATTTTGAAGAGTACAGTCCCATTGTTTCATAGAATGTTCCTTGATTTGGGTTTGTCTGATGCTTCCTCATGAATGGATTCAGGTTATGTATTTTGGGTTAGAACTTTACTCAGCTTTTAATTTTTACTCTTATTAATTAAGAACATGATTTTCAAGCAGTGCAGTTATTATCAAAAAAGTTCTCCTGCCACAAAATATCATAGGTGGGTTCCAAGTTGACTCGTATTAGTGGAATTTTTACCCCTGCACCTTTATTAGTACAGATTATGAAAAATCACTTCCCAGGCTGCTGATGTGGAGTAGAAGTCGACACAGCAAATAGTCCTTCTGGTGGGTCATTTTCTTCTGACGTTGCCAATCCATCCATGGGCTCTTTGTGCTCCAGCATTTTCCTTTTGCCTCACCACACTGTTCCTCAGTAAAGCATGTGAAAGTCATTGACAGAGGGAGTGTGCAGACATGGAACAGCATTTACCAGCAAGCAGCTGGCAGTTACTCACATTACTAAATCTTTATTACTTTTACAAAATACGCCACAAAATATAATAAATAATTCACATTAAACTGCACTTATCAAAACATGAAAAGTTCATTTTGTGATAAAGCATCATTGACTTGAATCATTGTTAATTCTCAATTATTTATTAAATGGACCCAGGTGGTACCCGCTCACTGGCACTAGTAACAATTACGGAGCTTTCACTGATTCACATGTGGAGTGTTGGCCCTTGCAAGATGGGCTGAGGAAAGAATATAAACTTAAATATGTGCTTCTTTCTTTTTTCTTTCATTCGTTCAACAAAATGGTATTGAGAAGCTAGTTTATGTCAAGCTCTGTGCAAGTGTTAAGGTTTCAGGGATTAAAGACCTAGTGCTTAACCTCAGGGAGCTCTTATTAGAACTGATGTTTGGACTCAAAAGCCAGAGCCCAAGTTTTCTTCTTGCTTAATAGCGTCACTCCTAATTTAGTTAGTCCTAATTTAGGTGATAAGGTAGGGAGATTTCCTTGTGGTAATTTTGTGACTCTTGCTTCAGCTCGTTAGCCAAACATTGCTGACATCATATGTAGGCATGTTCTCAAACCTTCCCAGGAGCTAAGAAGCCTTCTTTCAAGGTTGACACAGGTCATTACTGTGTTTAACCCACCACTAACTGCTTTAGCCGGCATTCTACCAACTTTCAATGGCTGTCATTGCCTCTCTGTGTTAAGGTCTGCAGTGGTGTCCTTTGTGCCTTGGAGTATGCCATGTAGATCTATTGTATCACTAAAAATCCAGTGCAGTGCACACCTGGTATAATAGAAACAACACTGGACTTAGATTCAGGTGTTGTGGGTTCTTGGCCATGGCAGGGATGGGCCGTTGTTGTTGATTGTACTTGTGTTTTCCTCTTCTTGGGCACACAGCTCGTCTTTGTTTTCCAGGGTCTCCTGGAGTTAGGTGTGACCATGTCATTGAGTTCTAGCCAGCAGAATATGAACAGAAATTATATACATACACCTATTCACATACATACATATGCACATACACATACACAGACAAGCCACATGTTGGTGGTGGAGCCACAAGGTGCCCGGCACCTAATCTTTAAATCGTCATGTAGACCCCTGCTTTCTTCAGTGAACAGGGATACCAACATTGGATTCTACTGGAACCAGGAACCACATGCCTGTATATTAAGTCCCTGAGATTTTGGTGTCTCTTAGAGTAGCTACTGTTACTTGAACAAATACTCTGTCACACCAATGTCTTTGACTCATGGTCTTACCTTCTGTCTACTCTTGGGCAAGTCAGTTAGGGTCCCAGAGTCTCTATGACCTCCTCTGTCAATGGGGATAATAAGATAGGCATTATTGGCCCCATTTTACAGGTAAGGATTAAATGATGTAATGTTTGCAAAGATATTTTATAGACTTATACAGATAAAAGGCAGTACTATTATTATTGGATCTTGCTCCCACAGGTAGCCACTATAATGCTTCCCGTTCAGGTGCCTCAGTTCCTTCCCTAACCAAGCAACATTTCTTGCTAAATGTATACCTGGGGCTAGGGAGCACCTGTACTGTTTGGCTGTATAAATCAGGACAAAGGAGCACTCAGACCTTGCTGACTCCCTCTGACATGTCTGTCTCTGGACCATGCCTGCCTCTGCCAGGCCACTGACTGCTCCTTACTTCCCTAGGTGATGTCGCAGAACATGACCTCCTGACCAACTAATTCCTATAATCATCCAGGGCCCAATCATAGGTGTCAAAGCTGTGAATTTCCCAGGCTTCTCCTGGATGCCTAAAGGTCTCAAAACAGCAAACATCATATTGAGTGTTCATGATATACTGTTACTGAATGCATTACCGCAGGTCATCTCCACAGCCACCCAAGGAAGGAGTTACTTTCTCATCCTCATTGTGCAGATGATAAAACAGGCTTAGAGAGGCTCAGAAATTTGCTGGAAATCATTCAGTGTAGACGAATTTAAAGTTGTATCTCTAAAAGACCTATGTCTTCATCTCTCTGAGGCCAATGGTGAACTGCTTCACAGCCCAGCATTGCCCATTCCCTTCTAAGAGTCTCACTGCTGAGAAAGCCAAGTCTCCTTGTAGGAGAAAATGCTATTACTTTTTCAAGGGAGCCAGCAATAATTATCCCTTTGGATGTTTCCAATGGACATTAACATTCCTGTATGCTTTGTTTCGGATTTATTATTCACTTATCTTATTTATTAGACCTTAGCTTGCCTGCAGACTTTATTAACGTGAGTTTTTAAATGTTATAAAGAATTCTCTTGAGTGAAAATGCACAGCAGCATCGTAGCATCAATGTTCAGCATCTGAGAGAAAGTGCAGGGGTGGGTGGTCTTGCTACTTGCATAGGGCTGGCTGCCTTCAATGCATTCTGTATTGGACCATGAACTTAAATTTATCCCAAAATGCTTGTCAGTGTAGAAGATGAAGGAGGTGCCCAGGATATTTCCTACTCTGCTAGTTGTAATTGACTAACAAATAAAAGATGAAGCCATTAGGTTATTTTGTTTGATATCTGACAGGGACTTAACATTCCAGATTGTATGTCTATCTGTACTGAATCAACATCCATGGGATCTTTCTATACTGATTCCCAGCTTTTGTCCCATCTCCCACAGAAGCAGAAAAATCTGGTTGCTAAGCAAACATGTGTACTATGTTAAGGAAAGGCAATATGTGACAATTTGCTCTTATAAAATGTATAAAGTGAGGAGTAAGCTAGCTCTTAGTTGAACCCTTGAAATTTCATATTTTAGTCCCTCTGAAATTTGGAGGCTGAATCTCATCTTGACATTTCTGCTATCATCACAAGTTTTAATTCATGAGTAAGGGGACCATTCCCATGGGACAGTATCACTGAATTCATTGAAGTCAAAAGGAAAGCAGTAGTTGGCCAATACTTCACAAATATCTCCTCTGATTTCCCAACTGCTTTGCAGAGTAGGCCTGTGTCTTATTGGTGAACTAAGCCAAGCAGACCTAATTAACTGGTCTAAGATGCAAGACTAACAAGTGGCAGATCTAGTTTCGAAACCTGACAATCATGACCTCACAAACCCATGCCCAGTGACCTCTCTGGAACACATCTGTTTCCTGAATAAGGAATTCCTGTAATCTAAACATCCATAGGAAGTTGTCATGAAGACTGGGAAGCGAGAAACAGGAGGCGTGCTTTGTCAGAGCCTTTCTGGTCAGCTGAGGCGAGCCCGCCCTCTTCAGTGTGCATTCCCCACAAAAGAACCTCTGCTGACGCCGGAGGCCTCTCCACCAGGGAATTAAAGAGGACCACGCAGGGGAGATCTTGGTGAATATTCAGAGGATGGAGCCAAAGAGACCCATGCACTTCCAATTAAACAGCATGCCTTCTTGTGGCCCACTCATCGTCCTGCTCCTTCTCAAAGCCTTCCACAGAGAGTTTCAGCTTTGGCAAAGGCCTGTGAGATTTCATGCTCCTTTTCCCCGTGTAATAAAAAAGTCATTTTTGCCCCAAGCTAAGGAAAACACTGGCATTTTTAACTTTAAAATGTTTGGGTGAGGTTTTATTTTTAATATATTAGATGTATTGTTGCTGTTGTTTGGAAGTCTTGTGGACATTCCCAGTTGTTGGCTCTGTTGCTGAGCTTTTCTGGAAACTTCCATGGAACAAAGGGTTAAAAGCAGAGCAACAAGGCTGGTTTTAAAATTTTAAGTCTGAAGGTGGGTGGAAGATTTTAAAAACAGTGCCTGCCATGTTTCAAATGGCATACAACTTAGTCCTAGCCTGGGTGGAGAGCAGATGACTGGCAAGGATGCCATCTTGTAAAAACTAGAATGAGATGCCCAAATCTTTGTTCACTGACCAGCCTGTGGACGTTTTATTCCATGTGCAGATCTTCCTTTCTTATTAATTCCTTCTAAAAGGAAAGAAGGAAGAAAGATCCAACCTTTCATAATCTGAACCCAATAGGGAAGGAGCAAAGCAAATCCTTCACTAAGAATTCAGATGTTCAGTATGGTGGTCAGATGCCACCTCACAGGCTCCAGGTTCCAAATGAGTTTTGGGGCTTTCCTGCTTTCTCCTTCACCATCTTAGTCCTACAATGAAACACATTGCCCTTGGCCTTTTGCAGCCCACACAATTGCCTCTAAGAGTACAGCCCATCCTCTAAGAGTATCTCCTTTCTGCTTCAAGGGTCAGGGAATGGACGAGAAAATGATACCCTTCATTCATTCATTCATTTATTTAAATATTTTCTTTTCCTTTCTTTTAAATTTAAATTTTAGTTAACATACAGTGCAATATTGGTTTCAGGAGGAAAGAGTTTATTTCTAAGTCATCTCTATACCCAACATGGGGTTCAGATTCACAACTCTGAGATCAAGAGTTGCATGCTCTACTGACTGAGCCAGCCAGGTGTCCCTTCTTTAAAAACTGCTCACTCTGTCCCTCTCATCCCAGTCCAGTGGGACCCTCCAGTTTTCCCCTTTTCCTCTCAGTTTCTGAGGGTAGAAAATGCTCCATTTTCCTCTTTTGTTTGGGTGACTTGAACATCTCAGAGGATATTTATGGGGGAGTCATGGACTCCCCGCTGTTTCCTCATGTTTCCAGATCCTAGGGGATGTCTTTGGTGGGAGAGCATCTGCCCCATCTCCCAAATCTTAGAGTCTTGGGACCTGAGTGAAGGGAGGCTCATTCAACCCATCAACGAATATTTGTGGAGTACCCATCATATTCTAGGCTCTGGAAATACAGTGAGGAAAAGACATAGTCCTGCTTTCATGGGACTCCTCAGGTCAGGGGTAGGCTTTCCACCTTCTAATTTTCTCTTTCAACTCCACCCTAATCCCAGTTCCAGGGGGAACATATATAGGTGCTGCCAGAGCCTTCCATTCTAACAGCAGCTCCTCACCGCCCACTACTAGCACTTCTGTCACTTTCCAAAATGCTCTCCACCTAACTGAACACTCACATTTGAGGGTGCTCATGTGCATCCCCAATTCCTAGAGGAATTCACACGTGTAATGTGAAAGGTACATTTTGGCCATGTCAGATCTACCTTCTTGGCAGTTCCCCGCAAGTTTACATTAGCCAGATAAGTGAGTTCTCGTAAAGGGCAGGTCACTATATACTTAATTTCCACAGAATCTCTCGCCACAATTCTCCTTTGAGATAGGGGTAGACTAGAAAGAAAATAATTATCTTAAATCTTATTTTACATGTCATGATATGAAGATTTATCTCAGACACAACCATGCATTCTTAATTATAATCACAGCATTGATCTCAGCAAGTATAAGATATATGGCCACAAGTTGCGGGTGGTTTTGCATTACCATTTTAGTGCAATTAATGTCTACCACTAAAGCACCGTCTTACGCATAAGACAAAATTAAAAACAAGCTTGAAATGTTATATTCTATCCAGGAAATGTTGTTACTATTGCGTTTTAAAGATGAGAAGTTAAGGTTTTCATTTTTAATTACATTACTGAGTGATTCTTCTTAAGGGAACCTAATTGTGAAGAATATAAATTACTTTGCAATTTTATGGTGAGAGACTAGTAACCCTTTGGGAAGCAACCAAACAATCAAATTAGAATCCAGCAACATTCAATAGTAAAGTTTAAAATTTGTCTGGTTGTAACTCTTTTAAATAGCCTTTATACAAGAATATTGTAATCGATAATTTAATCATTCATGAAGCATTTTTGCTGCAATTCGTGGGAGATTAAAAGACAGAAAGCTTATACTGGTTCAAGGCTGCTTCCCTTCCCTTTCTAGGCCTGCCTTCTTCCCTGAAGTTTCTCTTCCCTCTCACAGAGACCTAGTCCTTCCCGAGCCTGCCTTGGAGTGCCCACATCGACTGGCCCCCTTGCCCTCCCCAGAGCAGTGTCCCAGGATGACAAATTCACCTTTCCTCTGCTACCATCAGAATTGCTATTTTCTTCCTTCAAGCCACTAAGGCTGGCTGTTGGGGAAAGCAGCTGATTAAACAAATTCACACTACAGTGTTGATGACTGAAAGCACTTAACGCTCCCTAGAGTATCTGCAGCTCAGACCAGGAGCTTGTAATGGTGAATTTCAGGTGGTGCAACAGGCTGGTGGGGATATAATTTTTGGTGTGTTTTGATGCCACTCAAATCATACCACTTGTTAAAGGAGCTGGTATAAAAGGATTTCACAAAATGACGTGTTATCTAAGGCCTTTCTTCCTGGGCTTCAAATGATTGAGAAGAGGTCTTGCTCTTCTCCTAGTCCCAAGAAGGTTTTGTTCAGGGCCACATCCATCTGCCCCTTCTTTGAACTACTGTATAGGTAGGGGTGCCTGGATGGCTCAGTTGGTTAAGCGTCTGACTTCAGCTCAGGTCATGATCTCATGGTTTGTGGGTTTGAGACCCGCGCAGGCTCTGTGATGACAGCTAGCTCAGAGCCTGGAGCCTGTTTCAGATTCTGTGTCTCCCTGTCTCTCTGACCCTCCCCTGCTCACGCTGTCTGTCTGTCCGTCTGTCTGTCTCTCGAAATAAATTTAAAAAAACAAAAAAGTAAAAAAAGTAAAATTGAACTACTCTGTAGGCTCCAACCATAGATTGCTGCCTTGTAGAGATGCAGAAATGTTTCTTATGCTGATTTACTCTCATGGAATGGAATCCCAACTTGAGTAGAAATGTTACAAATTTTTAACATTTGTCAAGGAGATGTTCCCACACCTTTTATTTTCTTCACAGAAGAAAGTAAAGCAGAGCCTCCCAGGTGTTAATGCATGTGAGGATAAAAACAGACATTTACTGTATTTCCAGCACTGTTCCATGTGCTTTCCACATACACAAAATGAATCCATAAAACTAAATAAATGTAAAATAAGTTTAAATAATTTCACCTTTAAATGATGGCTTTTGTGAGTTTTTAGCATTTCTGCTTCTGAAGTTATTAAAGCTTAAAATGGCACTAACACTTTGGGATCATGCTGTGTTAACTCATCTAATCTTAACAACCTTAACATGTAAGGTAGCTCATGTAGGTACTCACTCTATGTCATGGATGGGAAAATAAAGGCACTGGAAAGTTAATTTGCCTAAGGTTACATAGCTAGTTAAGTGGAAAAACTGGGATTATAAACTCAGGTAGTGTAACCCCAGTGTTCCTGCTCTTAGCCACTGTGCCACACTGCCTTCTGGCAGTCACTAGGAGAGAGCAGAGATGCTGCCACATCTGAAGGACAGCTAGACTTAGTCACTAGTCAGATGTCTCACTCTCAACACCAGCCTCATGTGGCCATAATTCAATTCCGGTCCTTAGCAAGATTCCACCTTTTCACATGTCAAGGATTATGAGTCCTCATAGGATCAGAACCACAAATGATAAATCTAGGACTGCCTAGTCCCGTGTCACCTACATTTGTACATAGCGTGATCAGCTTGTATGTGATTGACTCAGCCCAGAGAGGCCTACATAATAGTCCTCAAGCCTGCTGCCTTCTCTAATCTTGGGGAAAGCACAGTTCTCTGGGGGAGCTAGTTCTAGGCTAGAACTAGACCTGAAGTTGTGTTATACCTGCAGCAAGCTGTCAGCCTCCTTCAACTCCTTCCAGGGACCTCATTTGTTCTTCCCAGACCACCTATGTCTACTTCCCCAGACTCACTGGACTCCATCTGACCTTGGCTATGGGGCTTTGGTCTCCCCACCCTGTTTTCTTAGCAGCCCCTACCCTGGTGACCCTGGCAAGTGGGAAGCATTTACACCTAAGATCCAGGGAGTTCTGTCTGTCTTTTATGACCCACAGACAGAGGGCCTGCTTGTTGACCTAACTTTATGACACTGTCCCTGGCACCTGGAGTCCCCTGAGACTGACCTGGTCCCATTAGCCAAGGCTGGATCAATGGTACTTTATTTCTTGCTTGGCATTTCTGAAAACTGAGAGGTTTCTCAGGGATTTCTAAGCCTTGAGATGATTAGCAGTTAATGATGTGTGTTTTGATGAGAAAATAAAAGATTTTGTTTATCCACTTGAGAGGAGGAAAATTAGCAGTAAAAGGAGAGAAGGAAAAACACAAATTCTCAGCTTTTCAATGGGGTTTTAAGTAGCTGGGGTCTGCTGAGTTCTCAACCATTTCAGGAAAATTCTCTGGGTGTTGATTTTATGTATTGACTCTCACAGAAATTCATGGAGTGTTCAGCTCCACCTAAAGCTGTCAGGAGACACACAGAAGGCCAGAATGGCTGCTGGATAACTCATTTTACTATTCATAGTATGTGTGGATACAACCAGGAGGTGCATTTATACTTCTGCCTGGAACAGGGACAGAGAAGCCTCTAAGGACCAGAGACCATTTCCAACAGTGGGTCCTCCAGCCAGAATCATGGTTCACAAGTATGCACCCAACTTGGTCAACATGTATAGAAAGAGTGTTTCCCAAAGTCACTCTTGGTCCACCACTCTTGAAGTCATGGGGAAGATCTAGAAGGGTTCCGTAAAAGTGGGATGTGATGATCTAAAAGGGATAGGCTTTGGAGTTAAACCAAACTGCATTTGGATTTCACTTAACTTTCAGATTTTCAACCTCTTTGAGTCTCAGTTCTCATTTATAAAATGGACCAGTACTATTTAACTTGCAGAGTTGCCATGAAGATTAAACAGTTCAATAAATGTGTGTTATTTACCCTCCCCACCGCTTCTCTTTTTTCCTATAGAAAGTCTTCACTCTTTATTTTCCAGAATGCACGTGGTCTTTAACGACTG
>NW_027527392.1:274002-289091 GCF_008692635.1 Crocuta crocuta | reverse complement strand
CCGAGGTAGTTAATATCTTCTGGGGGCTTGGGTGTTTTCAAAACACAACTCACCAGGGAAATAGTAATTCATAATCTCCCTTTCAGGTATCCCCTGATCAGATCAACAAAGTGTCCTTTATAAAATGCTGATGTTGGAATGTGACAGGTGGCTTGGGCCAGTGAACTCAGTTGGTTGGAGTTAGGCAGTCAAAGCCTTGATTTCTAAATGGGACAGTAGAAGCAATGTTCTTTGAGCCTAAGTGTCCATCAACTGACAAATGGATCAGGAAGATGTGGTTTATCTATATAATGGAATACTACATGGCAATGAGAAAGAATGACATCTCGCCATGTGTAGCAACATGGATGGATCTTGAGGGTGTTATGCTGAGCGAAATAAGTCAGGCAGAGAAGGACAGCTACCATATGTTTGCACGTATAGGAGGATTAGGAGGAACTTAATGGAGGACCATGGGGGAGAAGAAGTGGAAAAATAGTGGAGGAGAGGGAGGGAGGCAAATCATGAGAGACTCGTGAATGCTGAGAACAAACTGAGGGCTGATGGGGTTGGGGAGAGGGGAAGGGGGGTGATGGGCATGGAGGAGGGTACTTGTGGGGATGAGCACTGGGTGTAATATGGAAACCAACTTGACAATAAACTATTAAAAAAAAAAGCAGCAATGTTCTTTGATATTAGGTAGTGCTGCTTAGGCTGGTTCAGCCAGTCACATCACAAATGAGTGTTTGTGGTTATAAGTGGGCCTAGGTGAGAGGCTGGGTGAGGGTGTTTTTCTATATCTATTCCTAAAATGAAAACTTGAAGTGCATATTAATGGCCAACAAATTTATCTTTGCTTAGCAAGAACAGTCCATGTGGTAGGAAGTACCCAATGCTGAGAATCTGCTCTAAATATTTTACTGATGTTCATGGATAGGCCTAAGTCTGAGAGTGAGAACATTAGACTGTCTCAGCTGTTCTAGAACAGTCTCCTTTGAACTATTTTTGTCTCTGGGGTTGTAAGAGGCCAATTGTGACTTGGGTTATCGAGAAATGAGTTATTGAGGGGGCAGCCTGTAAGTGGGGTNTGCCATTGCCCAGTAGAAGATATTCCAAGGTTACAGACACATTTAACAGAAGATCAGAAAAGAAAGCCCAAGACTTCAGTCTAATTATTCTGTATTCCAAATTCTTCTTTATTTCTGCCCTTTGGAACACAATCAAAATTGTGTTCTCTCCACTTGGAAGAACTTTTTTGGAGGGAATTTTTCATTCAATGTTAGGGATTTATCAGAACTTCCTTTTCATTCTGGTGCCAATGTAATTCTTTAGGGGTATTTTAATGAAGGACTTTATTTCCTAATTAAGTGACCATTTTCAGAACATCTCTGGGTTTCAGGTAGCTTTAGTATGCCTAGAAAAAGCGAAGAGCCATTCAAAGCAGCTGATTATGAACTCCTCATGGGATGGGTGATAGCGAGTTCATAATTGAGATTGGCGATTTGTTTAAAAATGAAGAAATGCACCCTGGAATTGCTCAAAGTCCTATAAGGATAAAAGAATATTTAAGTTTTCCCATATGAGGATGGTGGTGGTAATGGACAAGAGATGGTTGTCCCCTGCAAACCAAAGGATATAAGCCAATTGAGAGGTCATTTGGGATGTGGCTGAGGTCAGAATCATACAGGGAAACTCAGTGGAGTATTTAAAAAAAAATTTTAGCATTTATTTATTTTTGAGAGAGAGAAAGACAGCATGAGCAAGGTAGGAGCAGAGAGAGAGGGAGACACAGAAGCCGAAGCAGACTCCAGGCTCTGAGCTGTCAGCAAAGAGCCCGACACAGGGCTTGAACTCACAAACCATGAGATCATGACCTGAGCTGAAGTTAGGAGCTTAACCAATTGAACCACTCAGGTGCCCCTCAATGGGGTATTTTATTTCTTTTGGGGGGACAAATGAACAAGATTTTCTCCAGTAAAAGCTAAGCCTCTCTTCATTCCGTAAAAGCTTAGAAGTATCTTCTTCAAACAATCCCAAGCCAGGAAATAGAACAATACACATTCCTGGTGTCCAAAGGCCTGGCCTTTGGATTTGTCCAGCAAGATAATTGCCTCCTGCACACAACTGTGTGAACTGATATTCCTGCACCATGTTTGGCCCTTCCAGAGACTTCTTTGTTTAGCCTTTTTAGACAACTGCTGGTGTGGTTCTTTAGAAACTGCCTGAAAAGCAAGATCCATCAATGGATGCTAAAATTAGTGGGTGAACATTTGAGGAGAAACCGAGTCTCTTTCTGAAGGTATTTATTAATTCCAAAGGGAAAAATAGTAACTTAATGTGGCACATCATAACAGAAACACCTTAACCAATCGATCAAGGTTTCTATCACTAATAATCAGGCACATCAGCATCATGTACCCTCTGATATGCCTTGAGAAGGAGGGTACATTATTGCTTCTATAGTGTTCTTGCCTGAAGTGCATAATTTCAATCTAGTTATGAGAAAATATCAAAGAAACCCAAATTGAGGGGCATTCTACAAGATAACTGACTAGTACTCTTCAAAAAGTGTCAAGGTCAGGGATGCCTGGGGGCTCAGTTGGTCAAGTGTCTGACTTCAGCTCCAGTCATGATCTCACAGTCTGTGAGTTCGAGCCCCATGTCGGGCTCTGTGATGACAGCCCAGAGCCTGGAGCCTGCTTCAGATTCTATTTTGCCCTCTCTCTCTGCCTCTCTTCCACTTGTACTTTGTCTCTCTCAAAAGTAAATAAACATTAAAAAAAAGTATCAAGGTCAGAAAAGACAAAACCTGAAGAGCTATCACAGATTGAAAGAGCCCAAGGAGGAGTAGATTCTAGAACAGGAAAAGGACATTAGTTGAAAGACTGGTAAAATCTGAATAAGGTCTGTAGTTTAGTTAATAGTATTGTGCTAATGTTAATTTTCTGGTTTTGGTGACTGTACTATGGTTATAGAAGATACTAACATTAGGGAAAACTGGGTCAAGGGTATACATGAATCCTGTGCACAATTTTTGCAACTTTTCCATAAGCCTAAACTTGTTTCAAAATAAAAAGTTAAAAGATAAGTTTCCTGGAAAAACCCCTGACAACCACCTAGTAGCATAATATTGCCCTTCCAAGTACCTCAGTGCCTCAGTAAACCAGATGGGGGTGCATAATTATCTTCCTCCACATTCTGTGTTTAATTTCTACAAGTTGTAACTTGGGCAGCTCATCTCAGTCTCGTGGGTAGCCTAGGAAAATGATATTTCATGTTTCAAGACTGAAAGGATAA
Organism: Crocuta crocuta; assembly: GCF_008692635.1. NCBI lineage: Eukaryota > Metazoa > Chordata > Mammalia > Carnivora > Hyaenidae > Crocuta > Crocuta crocuta. The sequence continues at coordinate 285,815 of NW_027527392.1, read as the reverse complement.
AATCGAGAAGAGCCTCTCCAATTTGGTTTCATAAGCTTTGTTACTTGTGAGAAATGTGTCTGTGAACAGGAAAATGCCAATGATGTAAAAAGATATTTTTTAAAGACAAACATGGAAGAGAGATTTTAAGGCATGAAAACTGCCAATTATTTGATTTTTTTTCCTTAACAGCTGTGTACTTTGGAGTCAGAATCCAATTGTTTCAAGTCTTTATTAATCAGTGACACCATTCATCAAATGGACACATTGGTATAATGAGCTCTCATAAATACAGTTTTTGTGATCTTTTTTGGATTATTAGAATGAGGGATGAGGGGCAGAAAGAGTAAAATCACATAGTCCCCCATCTACTTAGTGTAAAACCTACTTACATATGCCTGTCATCTTTCCTGTTTCATCTCTCTCTCATCTCTATTTCTCTGTCTCACTTTCTCTCTCTCTCTCATATCTATAACGAATGAACCAAGAGCACCCCAAATCCCTTAATTGAGGCAGTTCAGGTCAAATCATGATTGTTAATGGAAAGAAACGAAATCATTTGTCACAGAGCTTAATTTCGCCTGCGCTGCCTGATTTCCTGCTGTTATTGTACTTACAGTAGATGATAAAAGCAGTTGCTATAGCCTCTTCACAGGCAAACAAATCCCAGCTGCAATCTGAATCAAAGCACCTGGGGCTGTGGATCAGCTGGGATCGAACAGCTCTTTTTCCAGCTTTGGTTTCTTCTCAGATTGATTGAAATGAACTACACCATTTATAAATGAAAGTTAACTCCCGCATATCCAAGTACTGTCTTTGGTCTCAAATGAGTGAGCATTCAAGGTCACTCCTGAGAAAATATGCAGGGCTCAGAGCCCTTTTCTCATTATACCACCTCAGAACTTAGAGACTTTGCTCAGGTTTCTAAAACTGCAATTCATGGTCTTGAACCCCTATGTGTGCTAAGATGGAAAATGACAGTGTACACGTTGAAAATTGGAGCTGTCACCAAGAGGCCAGGAGAGCAAGTTCTTCTTGTGGGGAGAAAACAAAGCATTTGACTGAGCATTTGTGAAAATGACAGTTCTTTGGAATCCCATGATTTAAATGTTTTGTTCAGCTTTCACCCTGTTGACCAATGGCCTGTTGACTACAGAATGGTGCCAATGTTGAGACCTGTTTTACAGATGGAGAAATAGGTCTTTGGTCATAAAGGAGGCTTAGCAATAACATGATACCCAGAGGTCATGATTAGCCTTCTGGGCTAAGTAATAAGATCTGGGATAAGTAATAAGAATAATAACTTAAAGTTTAGTACACACTTACTATATGCATGGTGCTAAGAACTTTACATGTGTAATTTAGCCCTCACAATAGCCCTATGAAAAAGGTACTATAATTATTCTCATTTTAAAGATGAGGGAGCTTAAGTTCAGAGCAATTAAGAAACTTGCCTAAGATTTCACAGCTTATAAGTGAAGGAGCCAGGATTCATAGATACAAATAGTCTGACTTATGAGTCTAGGTTCTTACTTACTAGGCCATAATGCTTTGGGATGCCGAGTATTCTCTTAGATCATTTTGGCCCCAGGATATGGAGAGTGGAGAAGGGAAGTATCAGAAAAGAATGAAGCATAGTGTGTATGTGTATGCCTGTGCGTGCTTGCACACATGAGTGTTGGTAATGTGGGGAACAGATGGAGAACTGAGGAAACTGGTAGATGGGTGAGCCTGAGGGAAGAAGAGTGTGATGGGATACCAAAACAAGAATGAATTTCAGAACCAACAACTAAAGTGTGACTCCTAGCTCTGCCATTTGTTAACTCTATGACTTTAGGCAGGGCACTTAACCACCTACAGCTTTGGTTTCCCCATCAATAAGTAAAAATAATAATACCCACATTGCAGGTTTGTCGATTATAGATAAAATTTATAAACTGCTCTGTGCAGAAGAGAGCCTCAGGTATGGTAGTTGTTATTAGATGTTAGTATATTGCAAAGAAAAAGGTCAAGAATCATCAAAGGACTGATTTGCTAAACCCAAATAAAAACATTATCAGAAATAATGACTGAAGACATAACTTAAAGTGGCTAGAAAAAGCTCAGAACAAAATTCTTGTAGAAAATTACCTGAGAGGGACGTCCGGGTGGCTCAGTTGGTTGAGCATCCGACTTTTGATTTCTGCTTAAGTCACGATCCCAGGGTTGTGGAATTGAGCCCTTCATAGGGATTCACTCTGGATGTGGAGTCTGCTTAAGAGTCTCTCTCTCCCTCTCTCTGCCTCTCCCCTGCTCATGTTCTCTCTCTCTTTCTCTCTCTCTCTCTCTCTCTCGGAGAGAGAGAGAGAGAGAGAGAGAAAGAAAGGAAAGAAAGGAAAAAGAAAGAAAAGAAAGAAAGAAAGGAAAGAAAGGAAAAAGAAAGAAAAGAAAGAAAGGAAAGAAAGGAAAAAGAAAGAAAAAAAGAAAGAAAAGAAAGAAAGGGAGGGAGGAAGGAAGGAAGGAAGGAAGAAAACTGCCTAGGAGACATTGCATCTTTAGATGTTAAAAAAAGTGGAGAGGGGTAATGTAAAGCACAGTTGTTTTCTGACCCATATGAAGAGTCCTAGGAAAACTAGGGGTTGATGAAGTCCTGAAGAGAAAGATTTAAGTGCTTTCATGTACCAAGATGGTCATAATAGATTAGTTGATTTTCTCCCCTCTTAGCATCCTGTTCTCAAAGGCAGCCTTGATTTTTCAGACAAGAGGATGCTGGTTCTAATCTAGGGACACAAGGAAAGAGACCTCAAGGAAGAACAAATTCTTTCCTAAGATGAAGGTTGCATATAACCCAGTGTGTCCATTGGCTAGACATGGTCTTTGGAATTTTGCTGATGGGTTTGGACCCTGAATTTCCAAATGATGGTCGAAGATAGAAAGAAATTTAGGAAGTGTTCTGCAAAAGCAAGAAGAAAGGTACTATAGCCAATGGATGACTAAGAGGGAAAAATAATAGTCCTCTATCATAGGAAGAATATAATGGTCCCAAGGAGAGTAATTAGATAACATAAAAAGGATTCTTGAGAAGGAAAATTCAGACTCTCAGGAACATTTTCTACATGTCAGGACTTGTGAAATAGTGTTCCAAGAGAAGAGGCAGAAACTGTCTTCACTGAATCATGGAAAGTCAAGTGAAAATTGAACGTGATAAAACACTCCAGCTGGGCATCTCCAATCTAGTTCTTAAAGATGCATCTGACAAGACTTAGATTTAAAAAAGATTTTGAACTATAGCCATGAGAATGAACAAGCCATTGCTTGGAAAACATGGATAAATCTCACTCATGGAAAACATGGGAATCTCATTAAGTAAAATGTTAAGTGAAAAAGCTAGACACAGAGATGCATACAGTATGATTTCAGTCATTTAAAAGTCCAGAGGAGGTAAAATTAATCTATGTATTAAAAGTCCTGTATTATAGTCCTCTTTGGGGTGTAGTGATTGGGAGGAGACACAGGGAGATTTCAGGGGTGCTGGTCATGTTCAGTTTCTTGATTTGGGTGCTAGTTATGTGGGTGTGCTCAGTTTGTGAATATCCATCAAATTGTTTACTCATGATTTGAGTACTTTTCTGTATGTTATACTTCAAGAAAAAGTTAATAAAGTAAAGGTTTTATCTATGAACAGAGACCACTGTTTAAAGCGAAACAAACCTCAAATATCCAACCTCAGAGTTTATTTCTAATTGCTTCACCCATGAAAATTTTATCTTTTCCTGAACTGCAAATTCTTCAACTTTATATGCTGGTCAGAATAATGCTAATATGTCAGTTTGGGTTTTCTGAGAAGCCTACGCTAAAGTGTGCAAGGGAGATTGATCATTTGAAAGATAAAGGGGAAGGAAACATGGAAAGAGTTTGTAGGCCAAAATACAGATTTGACACCTTTGTAAGGAGAGAGGAGGGGATAGACGATTGTGTAGGAAGAACTTGGGACCATATCATGGTCCTAAGAAAATCTTGGCCAGTTTGATGGGATGTAATCTGCTCAGTAGAGGAATACTGCACTGGGCAGAAATAGTGTTTTTCTAGTATTCTTGCCCTGTTCAGTCGTGAATGGGTGCATCCCAGAGGATGTGTGGCCTTGGCTTAAATGCTATGATGAGTTTGGAAGTGCAGCAATTTGAGGCTGTCAGGCAAACGTACTCCCAGCATGCAGACGCTCTTGAAGGGAAATCTGGGCCTGTGCATGTCCATGCCCACCACACTTAGGTATGCAGTGATGAGGCTTAAGAGATGGGAGTTGGCTACACCTTGCTCCATGAAGAAGAGTTATCTAACATGCTGTAGACCTCAAGATGAATGTGCTTATTTCTCTACTGCTTAATAGTAAGAAAAGAAGGAAAAACAAAATATGTCAAATACCACATAGATATAGTTGTTTCTAAAGAGAGTGTTTTCAAAGCTTGCTGAGAAATGAAGAGAGCTTCTTAAAAGAAAATCAAATGCTTCTCATATTCCATTTAAGTCCACTTTCTAGAGAATATTCCTTGAGCTACTTAAGGAAAAATGACCTTTGTTATATTCTGCCAGGGTCATGGCACAAAATAATGTGAGTGATGTGGTCCTGGGGTTTTGACTCCTCTTTCATTGATTAAATTGCCCCAAACCTCAAGAATGATAAGCTGGTGGCTTGAATTAGTGACACCTTTCCCACAGCATAGGTTTGTTTTTCATCATCTATGCCTAGAAACAAAATCCAGTAACTAACCTGCCAAGCAGCCTTAACATATTGACAAAATTGCTGACTCCATTATGATATTTCTTCTTTAGCTATCTCCTGCAGGCTACCCCACAAATTCTCACAATTCAAGGAAAAGTAGAATTGTTCCACTGTCCATTCCTTAACAATGGGGCATCTCAAGTTATGCAACATATACAGTTGTAAAACACAAGGAGCATTTCTCGTTCAGACAAGACGATGTAGACCCATTTCTCCCTGCACTTTCCTAATAAGTACAACTATTAACTCTGGAACAAGAGGCAACCAAAGATCTCTGAAAGGTGGTAAAAGAAATCGAAGGGAATTTCTTCAACCTGATGAAGGGGATGTATGAAAAAAATCACAGCTAACATCATACTTGGCAGGGAAAGGTGAATACTTTCTCCCTAACATCAGAACAAGGCAATGGTGGCTGCTCTCTCCACTCTTACTCAACAAAATACCAGGTCTAGCCACTGCGATAAAAAAAAGAAAAATAAATAAAAGGCACACATATTGGAAAGGAGGAAATGAACTGTCCCAATTTACAGAGGTATGATCGTCTGCATAGAAAATCCCAAAGAGTCTACAAAAACCTCCTAGAACTAATAAGAGAGTTCAACAAAGTTGCTGGATGCAAGATCAGCATATAAAAATCAATTGCATTTCTCTATACTAACAATGAACATGATGAAACATATTAAAAACACTATGCACTTGTTCCAAAGAAAATTAAATCTTCATTATAGGTCTAACAAAACATTTACAGAATCTCTATGCTGAAAATTACAAAATGCTGATGAAAGAAATCAAAGAAGCCTTAAATAAAACAAAAGACATACTATGTTCATGGATTGAAATATTCAACATAGTAAAGATGTCAATTCTTCCTAAATGGATCTATAGGTTTAATGTAATTCTTATAAAAATCCCAGCAATTTTTATGGCCCTAGAAAGGCTTATTCTAAAATTTATGTGGAAAAGAAAGGAAACTACAATTGTTAAAACAATTTTGAAAAAGGAGAAACAAATAGGAAAAACCACTAAAATTAGTATTAAGGCTTACTATGTAGCTACAGTAATCATGAAAGTTGGAACTGACATAGGGTTAAATTTAGATAAGTGGAGCAGAATAGAGAAACCAGACATAGATCCACACAAGTATGACCAAATGTTTTTTGAAAAAGGCATAAAAACAATTCAGTGAAAGAAGGATAGCTTATTCAGCACATGGTATAAGAGAAATTGGATATACAGTTTTCACTATAAATCTCTAACAAGGAGCTAACTGACAGAAGAGTAAAAGATAATCCAGGATGGTGGTAGTCTGCAGTCTATGCAAATACTCTTGTCAAGTTTTGGAGCGCTCCCTTTAAGGCAAGAGGTCAGTGAATGAGAAATCAACTCTGTCCCATGCTGACAGTAATGTGGCGTGCTCAGATTGATGGGAAATACTTTAGTGAGTGGGATTAGGTGGTGGAACTACATCCCCAATGGAAGACACGAGAGCTTTACAGAGAAATGGACCCAGAAACCTCATCCTAGGACTGAGGCCAGTGTGGGAGAGGGTCCTGGAGAATTCTCTGACTCGGTGGCCAAGCGATGCTTCGGGACCACAAGGAGGTCAGATGGGAGAAGCTAGCTTCATGTCAGTCCCAACACACAGGTGGCCTGGTTCAGAAACTGGGCAGGCATAATCGCAGAGATGAAGAGCATCAGAGGTAGGGTGGGGCTGATGTTGAGCAATATCAAGAGAGTGCTTGGATGTTGACCTGGCACAGAGAGGCCACAAAGGCAAAGAACAGCAATCAAAACTGCTAGCCATCCCTAGCAAGAGAGATTTCACTCTTGTTCTCTTTTCTTCCTTCCATGAAATTGTTCTGTTTATAAAATTCTATCATTTGAGAAACTCTCCCAGCCGAAGACAGACAACATGACTAAAGTCCATTCTGCATTACACATTGATGCCCTGTTCCAAAATGAATGACCTTGTCAGCTCCTTTCACCTCTTGAACTTACAGCCACAGAAACCTTGTCAGTTACGTTGGAGAGACTCCCCATGCATGAATCGGGACAGATCTGAGAGGCCATCTGCACACTGAAGGTTACAGGAGTGTGCGATCATTTGGGGGCACGGACCATTTGTGAAATTGACAGGCACGTTCTCGTTTGTTTATAAACTGCGTGCTAGCTGGGTCACATAGGTTGTATCTGTGAGGGAGGTAGTCGCTTCTGACAGACAGCCCGTGGGCTTGATGGCTGAGAAAGCCCTCGGTAGCTCTGTTTCCAAGAAACAGCGGCAGGGATAGAACTTTGCTGTCACCCCAGCACCAGGCACAAGGGACTGTGGTTTTCGGCAACCGGGGATATTTAGGGGCTGCTGCTCGCCGTCTCCTGTAACATTAACACTCCCGCCTTGGAGTGTCGCAGCAGTTATTTTTAATGATTGTTTTGGATAATATTCTAATTGTCAGTGCCCCTCACCCCAGGGCAACTTTGATGATTTTCCCNAAAGGGTGTGTGTGTGTGTGGGTGTGTGTGTGTGTGTGTGTGTGTGTGTGTGTGTGTGTGTTTCTCTTTCTCTTTCTCTACGAGCATCATTTTCCCTGTCAGAAGACTGAGTTGTGCGGGGTCATGTCTGAGCCTGTCTATCCTTGTTCCTTTATGTGCCAGTATTTCTTTTTTTTTTCTTTAATATTTTTATTTTTTGAGAGAGACAGACAGACAGACAGCATGAGCAGGGGAGGGTAGGAGAGGGAGGGAGACACAGAATCCGAAGACAGGCTCCAGGCTCCGAGCTAGCTGTCAGCACAGAGCCTGATGAGGGGCTCGAACCCATGAACCATGAGATTATGACCTGAGCCGAAGTTGGATGCTTAACCGACTGAGCCACCCAGGTGCCCCTATGTGCCAGTATTTCAAGCATACTCGTGTTCTAGTCGGCATTGTTTCCCCATCCAGCAAAATAGTTTACCTCTCCAAAATCAAATGTGTGTCTATTTTCCACTTAATCAAAATCCACTGCCTATTATCTCATGCCTCATGACTCCAAATCTCTCTTCCAGCTTTAATTTTTGTTTCTGATCCTTTCTTGCCGATAAACATGCTCTCGACTCTGTCTCATGCAACCTGGCTTCTTGCTTGCCTTGTGCAGGGCTCTCCATTAATTAGGACAAACCCTGACCACCTCTGGTGACAGTTGCATGGCTCCAACCCCAAACCCACTCTGTCCACCCCCTCTCTCTAGGTAAGGGGTAGTGAAGCTCTGTGGGAATAAGAGACCAAAGCACAACTGTGAGGGGAGATAATCATGACTAGCCATCATTTATGGAAGGCTTCCTTCCTAAAGAGAACTCAGGTAGATTCTGTGGGAGATGTAAGCCACGGGCCCCCTTGCTGATGACAGTCATGTCAGGAAGATGGGATGTCATGGGGAAGACAGCTAGAGAGAGAGCAGAGCTGGTTCAAAACCACTCAGAGCAGTGAGAGAGCAAGAGATAAAAATCAACACCTCTGACCCTGGACCCTGTGCACAGGACCCTGAGCCCTTTGTTGAGGCAGGAGTGTGCCTGTAAGGCTGGAATGAAAACCACCATGTGTGTGGCTGGCCTTCCAAGCAGCAGAACCGTAGGCCTCAGCTGTGTTTTTATTTATACTTGTCTTTAAAGTCAGAGTGCAATATCAATTCCTGACCTACTTTCTCCCTCCACTTGTTTTTGTTAGATCTCTTGATTCCAGAATGGCCCTTACCCCTTCTGGGACAAAACAAAACAAAACAAAACTAATCCTGTTACTGTATCTGCAATTATCTCAATAACCCCCACCCCCAAAAGACCCCTATACAATGTGAAAATCAAAGAAGATTGCAGATGAACAAATAATGTTTGCTACTTGAAGGCGCCTTTATATCATAGGAATAATCTTCCTTATTGTGTATGTGCATGTGTAATTATTTTTTTAATTAAAAATATTTTAAGTAGGCTCCATGCCTAACATGGAGTTTGAGCTCATGACCTCAAGATCAAGAGTCCCATGCTCTACTGACTTGAGCCAACAAGGTGCTCCTGAATGTCTAATTTTTACATCTATATTTTGTATACTCAGGTCTTCTTAAAACAGGATCCTATTATGTTAAGACGTTGGAGTTTGTTTTAATTACCTATTACCACAATAATATCCTCATGTATGTTCTCCTCCAACCCTCAGTTGCTTACAATAAGTGTTTACTCTCATTCTCACAGACGTGTAAGTGGAGTGAGGACCAGCTTCTCTAGCTTGGGTTCATTTGAAGTTCTGCTTTGGTGTGCAGATCTAAACTAAGCCTGGATCCCTAATATAGATTGGCTCCAGTACTGGTCCACATGTCTATTATCCTCTTTGGACTGGTATGCTACCTGAAGCATGTTTTTTCATTTTTGATGACAGATTTACAAAAGAGGCAAGCAGAAACATGTGACATCCCTTGGGAACTAGGCTGAGAATGGTCACACCATCTCTTTTGCCCATATTCTATTGGCAAAGCAAATCATACTGCCAAGACCAACATCAGTGGGTAGGAACATATACTTCATCCCTTGTGGAGTCACAAAGCCACATTGATGGCAAAGTTCATGGGTACATTGAGGGGTGGAGGATTCAAAGCATTCACACGATCTGCTGGAACTGGGAGAGAGAGAGAGAGCCCATGGGTAGAGAATGACTCAAAGGAATTGTATTAGTCTTCTCGGGCTGCCATAACAAAATACCACAGCCTGGGTGGCTTAAACAACAGACATTTATTTTCTCAAAGTTCTGGAGGCTGGAAGAACAAGATCAGGGTTTGAGTTTCTTCTGAGGTTTGCAGATGGCCACCTTCTTGTTATATCTTCATATGGTCTCTTCCTAGTGCACACACATCCTTGGTATCACTCTGTGTGTCCTAATCTCTTCTTATAAGGACAAAAGTCATGTTAGATTAGAACCCACCCTAATGGCCTTACCCTCTTTAAATGTCCTGTCTCACATTCTGAACTGTTGGGGTTCAGGATTTCAGCATGTAAATTTTGGGTCGACTGAATTCAGCTCATAACAGAAATTAGCTTTTAGGTAGCTCAAAGCACTTTATAGGGCAATTTACTGAATTGGTCATCACAGGATGAAGAATTCAGGGACAAAGGTAGTGGGAGGAGTGCACACAAAGCTGTTCGGTGGATTAGACCAACTTGAGAGAGCAGCTGTAGAAGGAAGACTGGAATAATAAAGTTCTCCTGGGAGAAATCCCTGGGATTTCTCACCACCTGAGCCCACCTGAGGTACTTATGGCTGAAACAAGTCAAAGGAAATATAACAGAGAAATCAATCTGCATTTGACAATAGGGGTCTGCGTATTTTAATCCCACTGACCTCAAAATCAATACAGGCCTAGTGTTCTGGTCACTTTTGTCTTGGTCACCCCTAGGGTTTGTCATTTTGAGAGGGGAAAATCCAGTCTACAGCTTGAATATTCCTAGTGGAAAGGTTAGGAAGCCCCCAGCCTGAGCAGATAGCTTTGGTGGCCTCATTCTTTGTAAAAACAAAATTCAAAATCATCAGCAACAAAAATCCCCTTTATAATTTAAATTAATAAAACCAGTAANATTTACCAAAAACCACCAGAGGAGAAATGGATGTACACATTAATGTAATTAGTAATATGCTTTACTGTTCACTTAGAAGAGATTCAATCTGTGTGGTTTAAAGATGATAGCTTCTTCCTTAATTTTAAGGAGAAACTCTTCTTTCTGTGGATTAGGGGCTAGTAATGGATTTTCTAGTAATGAAATTAGTGTTAATGGATCCAATATACAAAGGCAGTAGTGACCATTTAAAAGCAAAGGAAGCAGAACCATACTGTCACAGACCCTTAAACCTTACTTTGGCTAAGTTTCCTCTCTTGTTTTTAAACTCACTGTGCTTTCCACTCTTGAAACCTGTGAGTTAATGAAGGGGGAGTGTAGACAGAATGGCAAGATCCCTATTTGCAAAATACATATACCTCCTTTTTTATTATGTAATTAAAGAATGTCAAGCATAAGGATTCAAGTGGGCACTGAAAAGCTTTTATTTCCTTCCTATTCTTGGGGGGGGGCGATTAGAGAAAGGGGGAAATGATATACCAACACTCTTCTGATTTTAAAGGAAATTATACAGATTTTCAATGAAATGGATCCAGATTGAATTAGAAAATGAACTGAAATAATGCTTACAGCCTATAGGTATGCTGCAAACCAACAATTAGCATGCATGGCAGACAAGGGTGGCTTCTACTTATTTGTTTATTTATCCTTTATGTATGTGTTTATTTCTGTTTCCCTTTTTGATGACTTTTATCATCGTAGATGTTGAGTTCTCAGTGAGCCACTTAGGTTAACACTCTAAGCATATCTCCCAGGAGAAAAAACTTAAAGTTGCTGGGCATTTTTCAGTAACATCAAATTAGATAGCATTTCCTCAACAGACCGGTACCAAACATGGATACACAAAACAGAAGACTTTTTCCAGCTAATCTTCTATTCTCATCTCTGTGTTATGTATCATTTGCCCTCTCCTTCTATCCTAGGCAACCTGGTTCAAAGTTGTCCAACTCTAGATAAAACTCCAATCAACACAACAACATACATTTGTTCATTACACCCATTTTTTGGTCATCCCTTTGGGTTGTCTTTCAAATGACATTGGAAACTAATTTTGAGCTCTTCTTGGTGGAAAATGTGTTTTTCTTTTTTGTTACTCTTTAACACTAGATTTTATTTTTTTAGTAGTTAATACATCCATATGAACCTCAAATGTAAAAACAACAACAATGTAAAAATCTCTGTTTGAGAAGTCTCACTCCAATGCCTTCACTATACTCCTGCTACCTGTTCTTTTATCCTCTAGAGGTAATCATTTTTATTAATTTCTTTTATATCCTCTTATATAATACAAGAAAATAGAAAAATGTATTCTTATATCCTTCTTTCTTACACAAAAGATAGCAGAGATGTGGCTCTATACCTCACTTTTTTCAGTTAGGCATACAATCTGGAGTTAATTCCAGATCTGCTCTGGGAGGTCTCACTCATTCTATTTTTTTTTT
>NW_027527392.1:269819-273952 GCF_008692635.1 Crocuta crocuta | reverse complement strand
TCCTCACATGGCTATCTCAGAGTTTATTTAACCAGTTCCCTATTGACTGACATGGGGTTGTCCCAACTTTTTGCTGTTATAAGCAATACTGCAATGAAGGACTTGTATATATTTTATGTCTGTGAAAGTGTATCCATAGACTAAATTCCAGAAGTGAAATTATTTGGGCAATGGATAAATATATTGAAGTTTTGATAGGCACTATTTGCTTTTAATTAGAGTTGTACCATTGTGTATTCCCCTATTGCCCACCCCACCTAGCAATGTGTTTAAGGGCCTGTGTCCCCGTAGCACAGTAGGAAGTATATATACTTAGAAACCTAACTTGGTAATTAAACTGCTCAACACTCAAATTGTGTAACATTTCTGCTTGCTCTGACCATCTTCTCTAATGGTATAACTCCAAGTATCATTGACTGAATGTTCTGCTGAGTACAACTTTATCCTTTTGTTTTAATTTTTTTAAATTGTGAAATACAACACACCCACATAGAAAAGGGCATAAGACAAGAATGCATAGCTTAATAAATTACTGTGAAATAAACACACATGAACCATAACCCTGGTGAATAAATAGAGCATTTATAGTGCTCCAGAAAGCCCTTGGTGTGTCCCTCCCTCCCCACAAGGAAGTCAACATTTTGCCACTATTCAGTTCTTCGCATTCTTGATGCCTTGACATATATTGCAAACTTAAACATTCCATCTTAGTTTTGCCTGGTTTTGAACCTTATGTAGATAGAATAATATAGTCTGTACTCTTTTTTTATTGTGGTAAATTATACATAACAATTTATGATAGTAATCATTTTTAAGTGTACAGTTCAATGATATTAAATATATTCTCATTATTATGCAACCATCACCACCATACATCCCTAGAACTCTTTGCATCTTATAAAACTGAAGCTGTATAGCCATTAAACAATAACTCCCCATTCTCCCCTCCTCCCAGCCCCTGGTGACCACCGTTCTACCTTCTGTCTTGATGATTTTGACTACTCTGTGCTTCATATAAGTGGAATCATATAGTATCTATATTTTTGTGATTAGCTTATTTCACTTAACATAATGTCCTTGAGGTGCATCCATGTTGCAGTGTATTGAAGAATTTCCTTCCTTTTAAAGACCAAATAGTATTCTCCTATATGGATGGACCACATCTTGTTTATCCATTCATCTGTCGATGGACACTTGGACTGTTTCCACTTCTTGGTGATTTGTTGCTAATAAAGATTAATAGACTAATTCTGCTCTAAAGATTAGTAGAAAAGTATCTGTTGAGTCCTACTTTTAATTCTTTTGGGTGTATATACCCAGAAGTAGAATTGCTGGATGATGTGCTTCATATAAATAGAATAATATAGTTTGTAGTCTTTCGTGTCTGATTTGTTTTAGCTAAATTTTGTTGGTGAGGTATATCCATGTTGATGCATGTAGCTGTAGTTCATTCATTTTTGAGGTCTCTTCCATTGTATGAATATGCTACAATTTATCCATTCTATTTTGAAGGATCTCTGAGTTGTTTACAATTTGGGGCAACTACTTCCAACAGTTCCACCATGAACATTTTAGCACATGCCTCTGCTGCACACATTTCTACTTGGCATACACCTAGGATTGGAATTGCTGACTCAGGGATGTGTATCTTCAGCCTTAGTTGACTTGGATTGTGTTACTACGAAAATAATGAGAAAACCTATTAAGTTAAACAGGTACTGTTTTTGAATTTTATTTTAAAACTACTTTTAAAAGATACCTTTTTTTAAGATCTTGTATCAAACTTCTGTCTTTGGGTACATGTAGACCCCCCCTTTGTTTCTGTGTATGAGCTATGACTCAAAGGACACAGAAAGATGACTGGTAATGTCCCCTAGACATCTAGAACAGGAGCCTGAAAACTAAAGCCCCACAATCTGTTTTTGTAAATAAAGTTTTATTGGCACAGCTATACCTCTTCATTTACATATTGTCTATGGGCTACTTTTGTACTACAACAGTAAAGTTGAGTTACTGTGACAGAGACTGAATGGCCTACAAAGCCCAAAACGTTTACTGTCTGGCTACTGGTGCCATGACAAATTACCACTAAAATAGTACTTTAAAGCAACACAAATTTATTGCTTTATAGTTCTGTAGGTCAGAGCTCTGACAGGATCTCACTTGGGCTAAAATCAAGGTATTGGTAGGACTGATACTCTCTTCTGACAGCTCTAGGGAAAAATATGTTTCCTTGCCTCTTCCAGCTCTTCCATCTTCTAGAGGCTGCCTGCATTCCTTGGCTCCTGGCCCATTTTCAAAGCCAGTAATGTTGTACCTCTGTGTGCCTTTCTTCCATAGTCACATCTCCCTCTGACCACTGCTGGGGAAACTTTTTTTATTTTAAGGACCCATGTGATTATATTGGGCCTACTTCAATAGTCTAGGACAACCAGACACACATACACGTGAGCCAAAGATCCTTAACTTAATCACATCTTTAAAATCTCTTCTACCATGTAGGGTAACATATTCATAGGGTCTGAGAATTAGGCTGTGGACATTATTGTAGGCGATTGTTCTGCCTAGCATCCTAGGCCTTTACAGAAAGTTTGCTGACTTCTCATCAAAAACAAAAGGTTGAGAAATTTCTAGTTGGAATCTAATGTAATCTAATAGTAATATAGCTTCTTATTCAAGTATTTGGCATTTCTGTAATCCCTAGCTTTTCTTCCAATCCACCTAAAGTCATCCCAGCAAATGAGACAAGTGACAGGGCTACAGTATTGACACTTGAGCACTGTGGAGGAATTAAAATATGGACAATCCCTTGACGTCTTTCTCTTGCAAAATTCTCTCTGTCGTTTCTGACTTTCCCAATGGACTTAAGTATGCTTTTCAACTTCAAATTCAGTCATAATCTCTCCCAACAGGCCAGCGAATCCTCACTCATCTTTTAGTATTCCGATAGGCATTAGCATTTTCCAACTCAGTCGAAAATGACCTCACTGAGATCACATTATAAAGCCCTATTAAAAACAATTGGCCATAGAAAGCAATCAACAGCTACCTTTCCCACATTTACTGAACATGTGACTAGTCTGTCAGCCTGTCTCTATCTTCCTAGCACATTTCCTCAGGAAACAAAAAATTAGGAAGCACTGTTTGCCTATTCTTTTCACTCTTAACTTTTCAGCAATTCTATATGATAATCATCTTATTTATTCCCTTCTGAATTCCAAGATCATATATCTGCCATTGTGTTCCTTCCTAAGTATAATCTCCTCATTATCAGCTCTCAAAATGGTATTTTGTCCTGCTTCCTTTAAGCCTTTAGTACTTTAAGCTGAGAGTTCATTCAAAACTCCCTTTAAATATTTTCTTGAAGATCTTGTTGCTTCACTCATGTTTTAAGTGACTTGTTGGATTATCATTAATATATCAATTGCCTTGATTTTTTTTCTCTTGAGGGGGAAAGCTATACTTATAAAACATAAAGGGAAATAAAGTGATTCTAATATTTTAGCCACTTGTTACTTATATATTTAATGGGGATAGATAATACATTTTTTTAAAGATTTTATTTTTTTCAGTAATTCTCTATACCCAGTATGGGGCTTGAACTTAAAAACCCGAGATCAAAAGTCATATGCTCTAGTGACTGAGCCAGCCAGGTGCCCCTAGTCAATAGATTTTACCTTAAGTTTTGGGAAGACTGAAACATTAGGATTTCATGTTTTGTGTATATTTTTTGAATTTTCTAAGTGAATCAGTTAAAACCTATAAAAATAGATTCAAAATTCTTTCTATTATTTGCAATTAAATGAATGTATCTTGAATTTAACCCATTTAAATGTGTATGACATAAATATTTTTAATAGAAATTTCATACTAAATAGGAAAAATCCNCTGCAACTGACTTGAAACTGAGAAGGATCCCAGGTACCCAAGAGATGTAGATTCAACCAACAGGTATAAGCTGGGAGTCTGTGGTTGCAGCTGCAAGATGATGGTTGGGGTTGGTCAGGGGCTTGTCTATCAAAAATTCTGAGTAACAAGGGCTTTGCTGAAAATGTTCTTCAGATGTGGTGGGTTTAGGCAAGGGAAATGCTGTGGAATCCAGGAGAAGATCTCAATCAAAGTAGGAAGGTTGG
>NW_027527392.1:264673-269762 GCF_008692635.1 Crocuta crocuta | reverse complement strand
GAAGGAAGGTTGGTAGAGCTGGGACTGGGAGGCACCGACCAGGAGCTCATAGGGTGGATATGGTGATTAGTTGAAAGAGAATGTCAAGAGAATGCCTGATAATAGATCAGAAATCCCAAGGTTAGATCAAATCATGATTGCTGCCTAAAACAAAGGGTCAAGGGGCTTCATTATATGAAAGCCCCTTTGGAAGTCCTTTTGCAGGGCAACAGCCCTCCCCAGATCAGAGCCTTCAAGTGAAAGGATGTCCAGGGTAAATGACAGCATTTAGATTCCAATATGTTGGAACATTAAACTTAAATGTTTAATAGGAATCAGTGTAAAATTCTGCTTTTAGTTGTAAAACATTCATTTGTAGAAATAAAGAATGGGGACACTTGGCTTAACAGTGGTCTGTATAAAAATTCTGAGGAACTTTTGTTAATCAGGTCAAAATTAGTCATCAGGGATAAAAAGCTGCCCTCAAATTCAGTCTTAACATTTCCAGAGTATCTTACAAAAGTTCATTCAAAAAGGTTTTTGTGGTCAAATTAGTTTGGAAAATACTATGTATTCTCTTGGAGATTTGCAATGGTTTTGGGATGATTAAAGGCTCAGAAGAGATCTGTGATAAAAAGTCTTGATTAACTTTTGTTAATCCTGTATATCAATCAGGGTAGGATAGGTTATGCTGTAAGAACAAACATCCCTCAAATGTCAGTGGCATAAAGTAACAAAAGTTTATTTCTTATTTATGTCATCAGGGGTCAGTTGAGGCTCTATTTCTTGTCATTACTGGACTGAGGCTGAAGAGACAGGCACCATGCAAGTGATGGCAGTAAAGGGAAAAGAGAATATGGCAAAGCATGCACTTGCTTCTAAGCTTCTACCCTAGAAATGATATGCATCCCTTCTGTTTATGTTACATTGATCAAAGGAAGTCACATGGCCACACACTGCACAGATGCAGTTTTATACTGGACAGGAAAAGCAATTTTCTGAAAATTTAAATAAAACCCCCATCCTAACCATGGGCCACAAGAACCTACAAGATCTGGTCCCTGTTTACCACTCTTTTCAAATCTCATGCCATTCTTTCCTTCCTTTTTTGGTTCCAAGAGTGCCTAAAACATGCCAGGTTTTTTCTGCCTTAGGGCCTTTGCACTTCCTCTTCCCTTTGCCTGCAAGGCCCTTTCTTTACCTGTTGGGCAGTTAGTCCCTTCCCATTTTTCTGGACTCAGCTTCATAGGCACCTCCATCTGGAAGCTTTCCCTGACCATTCACTCTAAATGAATAACCACCGCTCATCATTTATTTTTCATGGCACCCACATATTTTCATCTTAGCATTAATCATGTAGTGTAATTACTTTGTCAGCTATCTGACTCCTTCATCCACATGTAAGTTCCCTGTGGGCAGAAAACTTGTCTATTGCGTTTACCACGAAATCTCTAGCATCTTGTGCATATTAGGCACTCATACATATGAGTTATACTGAGTGAGTAGGTTCTTTTATGGTACTTTTTTCCAAGCATAGAGAGAGAATAGTATAATAAACTCTGATGTCCCCATCACCAAGCTTCAGCACTTGTCAATTCATGGCCTATCTTGCCTCATCTCTGTCCCCAGCCAGCCCCCTACTGAATTATTTTGAAGCAGTCCAAGATATCACATCACCTCATCTACAAAGAATAAATGCTTCAGTATGTATCTCTAAGGGATAAGGGTTCTTTTACACAATAACCACAATATGATTATCACACCTTAGAGTCTTATAATATGGACACTTAGCGGTGTCTGGGAATAGCACAAACTATTTCAGAAAATAGTAAGAGCCTTGTCAGTTGCCTAACTGGTTGTTAAATGTTTACTGAGCCCCTACTACGTGCCAGCTGTGGATTTTGAAGTGAACCATATAGTCAAGGTTCTGGGAGCTAGTGTTTTGGCAAAGGGGCAACAGTTAGAAAAGTGAGATAAGGCTCTCTCCTGACAGAGCTCCCAACACTGACTGTGTCTACATCAGGCTGTGTGAACAGGGATGCAGAGATGCCATAGGGAAGAGTTATGCTTTACGGGGACTTGGTCCATCTTAAAGCTTATGGATCATTTTAATGCTGCTTTGTCTTCATTTGAACCAATTCCTTGTTTATGTTTCAAAGTATTATATGAAAAGCATTTTTTTTTTTGTTTTTCTTTTCAAGAAGTAACCTGGATTTTGCTCACTTCTCTGATATTTCCTGAACAAGCCACTAAGGGGTGTGTGGCCCAAACCGCTCCTAGCCTGTATGCTGCCTCCGTGAATTAGAAAAAGGCATGCCTTGCTCCAGACAGAGCAGCCAGTATCAGGGTGCATGGCTTGGTGTGCGGACCAGAGCTGGATTTCAGACCCCTTGTGCCCCTTCCACCAACCACTTACCTCTGTGGTTAACAAGCCCTGCGGTAGTGCAGGGTAGGCCTCTGCAATTTATGTCGCCTGCCCCAAACACAAGTAATTCAGTAAAGCCAGTAAAATGCAAAGGTGAGAAATGTCATGTGATTTGTGACCGATATCTGCTATTCATTTGTCAGAATCCAACTGTGTGTGAGGAACAGTTAGTGGGCTGATAGTGTTATGAATATAAAGCATGGTATTTTACAAAGTTCCCGAGTCTACTGACAGCCAACTATGTGAATTATTTCATAAAAGTGTGGTCTGCCTGTCTTATTCGGATGCATTTCTCAAAAATGATACATATATAATAAATCCAGGCTTATAAATTCACTTCCTGTCAAGAAGTAGATGTCATTATAATGTCTGTTGTCATGGAAATAGTTGGGATTTTTCAGACATATGAAGGCCCGTAAGTAGGTTGAAAATATGTAGATGTGTTATATTCACTCTGTCCCCTAAATTTCTTTTCAAATTTTTCCAGTTGGAGAAAAAGTCCATTGTAAGTATGAAAAACCCTAAAACATGTTGGAACAGCACACTTTCAATATGAGAAGGCTAGTTCCCTCCCTGCCACTTTTTATCATGTCAAATGCAGCAGCCGTTGCTGACTGTTGAGCACTTGAAATGAGACTAGTCCAAACTGAGAGATGCTGTGAGGAGCAAACATACACTGGACTTCGCAGACTTAGTGTGAAAACATAATATAAAATATCTCATTAATAACTCATTCATATTGATTTCATGTTGAAATGATCCTTTAGATATATTGACTTAAATAAGTTACATTATTAAGATTATTTTTACCTGTTCCTTTTAATAATACAGTTACAATATAGTATTATAAATATACAGTTAACTAGGAAATTCTAAGTTATCTACGTGGCTCGCGTTGTATTTTTTTGGACTGACGTAAATGTAAGCAGTGGCAGCATGATGCCTAAATGTCTGGCCAACTGTGACACCCAGAAAGTCACCATTCTTGTTAATGTTTTATCTGCTTGGTGGCTGGTTAACCTGCTGGCCTGGTTTTCTCTGGATAGACACAGGNGCAAATTGCAGTGAAACCCCCTTGACTGCTTCTACCCAAATCTCCACTCATGGGGGCCTGATCGTGCCCATGTGTTCTGTTAGCCTCTATGGGACAGTCACATTACCTAAGACATTCAACTATTTGAGAAAATCGTGAGACCATTTTGCCATTACATGGGAACATCTGCAATATGAATATGGATATGTTTCTTTTACTTGGAAATTTTGGGCCCAAGTCAACTGAATTTGGAAAAGGTGGCAAACTTTTGGTAGAGTCGTGGTTGATATACTTTATTGCAAATCCATTTTCCTTTCCACACTATCTGAAAGAGTCCAGATTTCTTTTATTGGGGCTTATAAGGTGTAAATCTCTTATAAAAAACAACAACAACAACAACAAAAAAACCCTGCTGCTGAAGTTTCTGAATAACACCCATGTGTATTTGGATCCAATTACTGTGCCACATTTTTAGCAATTGGTGAATGCCTCCTGCAGGTACTTTATTACATAAACTCTATTTCCTGCCATATTTTTGCAAAGTAGATATTTTCATCCCATTTTAGAAATGAAGAAACTGAGGCTCAAAGGCTTATGCAGCTTGTCCAAGGCCTCAAAGCCCTACTCAATAGTAGATGGCCTAGGGAGTTGAAGTCTGTCTAGCTCCAAAGTCTGACTTATTTGCTCCAGACCTCATTGCCTCCTTTTAAAACATGGAGCAAGAATTGTTACAGAGCTACAAAATCCTACATGCAAACTGGTAGTTTGGGTCTGTTCTAGGAGTTTGCTTCTGTTCTAGATTTGGAGACGTTCTTAGAGTGGGAGTTTTGGTTGCCAAGGATAAAGGACAAAGAACTCAAGACTGGGAGAAAAGGAAGAAGGAGTATAGGACTATAAGCCAAATGTTGAATTCTTTAGCATTGGCCTTGTGACCCTAGGCTGGTCATATAATTTTTCTAGGTCTCACTGCTGTTACATGAAAAATCAAGATGGCACTTGTACACTCTGCTTCCTTTATAGGGTTGTAATGAGGACCAAATTAGATACCAACAGAAAGTGCTTTGTAAACTCCAAAATGCTCTGCAAATAAGATATTAAAATAGAACTATGTTTTCATATTTTCTTTGTTTTTAAAATGGATGATATTTGGTTCTTAAGCAGATAATTGTCAGTTGGATAAAGAAAAAAAGCTTATTTGTGTATATTTCAAAGAGACCGGAAGTTCATCATCTAGGATGGTCATGAGAGGCAGTGAGTTTTAAACACTTTGTGTTGCTAATACTAAAATATCAGTTGGAAACTAATTCTCTGTGGTCAGAAAGGAACTTAAGGTCACTCTGATCCATGCCTGGAATTATTCTTATTCATAAGTGTAGAGGACTGATTTGAAATAATATACAATTTTTACTGTGGGNATAAAAATAATAGTTCTCTCCAAATGAATTGATAACTTTAACACCATCTCAATCAGAATTCCTATGGGACATCATAGGGGTACCTGGTTGGTCAGTTGGTTAAGCATCTGGACTTCGGCTTGAGTTGTGATCTCACGGTTCGTGGGTTCGAGCGCCACATCAAGCTCTGTGCTGACAGCTCAGAGCTGTCTCTCTCTCTTAAAAATAAATAATAAACATTTAAAAATTTTAAAAAAG
>NW_027527392.1:264349-264573 GCF_008692635.1 Crocuta crocuta | reverse complement strand
GAACATTATTGATAATTTAATATAATTATTTTAAATTTTATGTGAAATATAAATGAGTAACAATCCATGGTAATTCTGAAAAAGAAGACTGTTAAGGCGAGGGCTGGCCTTTCATTTTCCCTTTATATCTACATCTTATGTCATGTGACTTTGCAATTCTTCTAAAGGCCTCTTAACTTTGAACTTAGCTGTGGGACTTGCTTTGGCCAGTGGGCTCAGCAAGA
>NW_027527392.1:260295-264289 GCF_008692635.1 Crocuta crocuta | reverse complement strand
GATGTATCAGTTCTTTATTTTTTTTAATTTTCTTTTTAGGTTTATTTATTTTGAGAGAGAGAAAGATAGAGAATGAGCAAGTGTGCAAGTAGGGGAGGGGCAGATAGAGAGGGAGAGAGGGAATCCCAAGCAGGCTCCACACTATCAGCATAGAGCCTGATGTGGGGCTTGATCCCACAAACCATGAGATTGTAATCTGAGCAGAAACCAAGAGTTGGACTCCTAACTGACTCAGTCACCCAGGCACCCCAGATCAGTTTTAAGCCTAGGCCTTATCAGACCACACAGGTTTCCAAATTTTCTCTTGCCCCTCTCCCATTGAGCTGGGAAAAATGCACGTTGGCCAGCCAGCTGGTTAAAGGGGGAGGTTATGGTACTGGACACAGGAAGCAGAGCCACCTCAGGCAACTCATAGACGTGCAGTGAGAAGCAGATCTCCCTAACCCAAAACAGACACACTTGGATAAGGCAAATCTCAGTCAATCTGTAGATGACTCAGTGATAATAAACTCTTGTTGTTTTAAACCCTTGAATTTTCATGTGGTTTGTTATGCAGCAATGGCTAACTGATATAGCTCTACAACATAAGAAAATCTTTAATAATATTATGGCCAGTATGAAGTGGAGACAACATTCAAATTTGGAAATGTTTTTCTCCAAAGGCCATACCTTGCTTTCCTGAGGAAGAGAATTTAAGGTTTATGTTAGAGACAATGGGCATAATACAATCATTGTGAGCTGTACTCTGGTCATTCCTAATCCTGCCTAAGAATGATAGCCAAAGACCTGCTTTGTCATGTCACCTGTAACACAAATGCCCTCATTGAGAAAAGACAGTGGATGAAAAATCATGTTCTAAACCTTCCAAGACCATAAATGCTTTATCTCCCTTGTTAGAAATTCAGTCCAAGGCTTATGGGATAAAATTAAACTATTACAGTTTATTTTATGTATTTTGAGAGAGAAAGAACATAAGCAGAGGAGGGGCAGAGAGAGAATCCTAAGTAGGCTCCATGCTGTCAGCATGGCCCCCGATGCAGGGCTCGATCCCATGAACGGTGAGATCATGACCTTAGCTGAAATCAAGAGTTGGACACTTAACCAACTGAGACACCCAGGTGCTCCTTCTTCTTCTTTTTTTTTTTAATTAAACTTCTTTATCATGAGATTCCTTCTGCCTTCTTTCCTTGATAGGCACAATATACCCCTAGAATACTAACCTCTTTAGATGTCACCTTCTCCCCAAGAGGTCCTGAAGGTATTTTGAGAACCATGGACTTGCTAGGGAGGGATAATGTGCAATATCTCAAAAAATAATTCATGACTTATAAAAGCAAAGCTTTTTAGTTTCAAGAGAGAAAATGGCTTCTGTGTTACCTTTCTATACAGTCTGCAAGACTCTCTCAGGGAGCCCCCATTGTCAACTTCTCAACAACTGGTAATGACTCTTGGCTCCCACACTACACATTTCTGTGGCTATGCAGCAATATTTTAGCCTCTTTCAGTATCTCATAAAAATCACAGCTAATAAACTCCAATCGGCACCTGAATGAAGGGGTGTTTGCTTTTGACTGTAATATACTGGCCTCCACAGCACTTCAAAGGCCAGGCGGCCGCTTGTGTCTACTTTGCCCTGGTTTCCATCCCTAGGTGAAGATTAACCATGTGTGCTCTGGGAAAATCTGTTCTGAGTTTGCCTTAGAGTGTTCTGTATCCCTTTAAATCAGCTGTTCAATTTGACAGCCTACTAACATAGGCTCTTTTCTTTAGTAGGAAGAGAGCACATTCTTGGTTTCCATTTGATCCTTTCGTTTCCTTCTGCCTGCTCTTACCCATCTCAGGCTTCTGAGTTCTTTTCAGAAGATGAAGTATGTATGTCCATGAGAGAAACCTGATCATTTTAAAGTTTAATGGCAAATAAAGATTAAAGTGGATAGATATTTATTGGGTGCCTGGCTCCCAATACTTAAAAATAGTTTTTTCTTAGCCTATGGCTAGGGGTCAGACACACAGTGACAGGGTAAGTGACATGCATTTTTGTGGAATTTCAATGAAAAAAATTTACCTTTGTGACCAGAGCCTTCCTCTCTGAACCTTTCATTGTTACTATAACTTTATATTGAGATCTCCAAGCTTGAGTTCTTAGAAAACATTTTGTAAAAATGCACAGACTATTTTTTAAAAATAGGCTATTGAAAAATATCAATTTCTTCTTTCACTATATCTCAGAGATGTGGAGAGCGTTACTGAATCCTGGCAAAATGGGAGACTAATAATTATTGAGCAGGGTAAAATTAGACTGAAATACTGTGTCACATACAGTCGAGCTTGAACAACACAGGGGTAAAGGGACAGGAGCCCTCTGAATAGTTGAAAATCCACACAAAACTTTTATATACTCAAAAACTTAACTACTAGTAACCTACTATTGACCAGAAATGTTACCAATGACATAAAGTCGATCAACACATATTTTGTATGTGATATGTATTACAGACTGTATTCTCACCAGAAAGTAATAAATGTGAGAAAAGAAAATGTTATTTAAAAAATCATAAGGAATTGGGGTGCTTGGGTGGCTCACTTAGTTAAGCAACTGACTCTTGGTTTCAGCTCAGGTCATGATGTCATGGTTCATGAGTTGGAGCCCCATACTGGGCTCCACAGCTGGCACCGCAGAGCCTGCTTGGGATTCTCTCTCTCCCTTTCTCCCCTGCTCATGCCCTTTCTGTCTCAAATAAATAAACTTTTTTATAAAAGTGAGGAAATACTTTTACAGTACTGGCATGTATTTATTGAAAAAAAAAATCCCCATAATATGTGGACCTGAACATTTGAAACCTGTGTTGTTCAAGGGTCAACTGTATATCACAGGCTGGGGGAATTACTTAGCGATTTAGGGGAAAACTGTCTGCTAACTTTTAACCATCTTTCTTATTCCATTTAAGAAAAAGCATGTTTTTCAAGCTTGTGTCCACATGTTTTCAATGAGGTCAAAACAAAATAAAAAGCAACTTAGACCTTATGAGGACACATCCAATTATACCTACTTACTATTTATAAAAGGCAAAAAGAAGACCTCTGATTCCTCTAACAACATTTTGATAAGAAGCATATAGAGACCTACGTATTCCAGACCTACTGAATTCATCAATTCTAGCAGATACTTTCTTCACATTTTAGCATCTCTGAAATCCAGACACATCTAGCTGATGATGCCTATCATTCTTGTCAGTCAAGCGATGGGCGCTATCTGCCTGTATGTAAACTTGGACTGAAAACTTTCTGTGCTTCCTCCAAGTAAAAATCTAGAAAGCACAGAAGCATCTGAACTTGTAGAATGGGCATCAGCAGCTTGGAAGAAAACCCCAGAGATGACAGTGGAGCACACTTTTATGACCAACTGTGTCAACAATTCTTTTCATGACATAGAGGATGATACTGTATGGAAAGGCATGGGTATCTTTGATTTTGAGTTGACAATTGATTCAGAGGCTTCAGGCTCTGACCTTTTAATGTATATTTTAGAGTAGCACATAAAATAATTCCACATCAGTTCAGTCAAAATGCATCATTCAATAAACATAAAATACAAATTGTAAGTGCTCCTGAAGTATTGTGGCATAGTGTAGTTGGGAGTGTTTTTATTTCTTGGTGGTACATGAAATGATAGTGTATTTTATAATCATTGGCATCTTATATTTGCTGAGATGCAATGTTCCTCTGATTAGGAGTGCCCAGCCAGGGAAATCTGGCACTTACACACGTGAGTTTGATGCCAAATCCAGCCTGTGGTTACTCCTGGCATAGTTCATTCTGTGGCTCAGTGGCCAATAGGACTTGCCTCCTGTGGGTTTGTCATTGCACTGTGGGTTCCTGAGCCATTGAATATGTTGAATATGGGGTACAGGCCCCACCAGCTCTACATACATTTATTTGACACTTTGTCAGGTACTTCCCTCTCTCTGGTCAAATTTTTTTACTTAGAATATGC
>NW_027527392.1:255586-260225 GCF_008692635.1 Crocuta crocuta | reverse complement strand
CATTCAGGCAGACAGACTCTCTGGGAGGAGAGAATGTTTTGGGTCACCTACTAGTGATCAGACGTTTCACAGCCTGAGTTGTCTAGAACAGAACCTCAAACCTTGGAGTGTGCAAAAATGTCCCTCAAGTGGTAAAATGCTGTCATAGGATTCTAGAAAAGGAGGACAGCCTTCTGTCAGATAATTAGGTACAAATAAATCAGGAGCTTTGTGGCAATAATACACACTAGTTAGCAAAAAGTAGGAGTCTAAGCTATGGAAAGGAAAGAAGAGCTACCACAGGTAATACAACTTTATCTAGAGCTGTGTAGAAATCTGGTAGCCAGAGACTTGATGGACAAATGGTTTCACTTCTCTAAGGCTCACTTTACTTGTCTGTAAAATGGGATACGCCTATATCATGAGGTGACTAGAGGCATTAAAATGCTTTCACAATACCTATGCCCAATAAAATCTTACCATATTGAAATAATTATACATGCTAAAACACCATATGACTCAGTAATCTCTAAATGTGCATGCCCCAACAGATGTAAACAATGACCCTCAGTTGTGAAATAAGAATTAAATACGTTTTGAATAGTCTGTTTAAGAAAGGAAGAGGCATCTGGGTGGCTCAGTCAATTGAGTGTCTCTTGATTTAGACTCAGGTAATGATTCCAGTGTTGTGGGATTGAGCCCTGCATAGGGTTCCATGCTGAGCATGGAGCTCGCTTAAGATTCTCTGTCTATCTCTGCCCCCCCACCTCCACCCCCGCTCATGTGCTTGCACTTGCGTGGGCTCTCTCTCTCAAATTTAAAAAAAAAAAAAAAGTGTTGAGGGGGTGCTGCAGGCCACACTTTAGAAAGACTTCCCTCCAAAATGCTTGTATATATTGGAATTTATCAGCACATTTCATTTACTTGGATAATTTGCATATATGGAAAACTTTATCTTCAACAGTGCTTGATAAATGAGGCATGGTGGTAATAAAGATCTTCTAAGATCACCAGGTCAGGCTTTGGGAGAATTTAGTGCTATGACTGATAAAGACCAGTAAATTGTAGGTCATATAGCCAGAAAAGGACTTTGAAACTGAGTCTTTTGTTTTCTTGATATACATATAAACACAGTTCTAGCAAATACTTAAAATAAAAATGTGAGAAACAGAGTTCCATAATGGGAACGCCTCCTAACGTGACTTACTAAATCTAAACAACAACGATTCCTCCCTGCCACTATTGGCACATAGGAAACTTGTGTGTAATTGTGCATTCCCAAAAGTGGATAGATAGAATGTAAAGAAACACTAATTAAAAAGTAAAAGTTCTCTATGGTTCAGCTTTAGCACATTTCTCTGCTTCTCTCATCTGTGCTATTCATTAAAATCACTGAAGCTGATACTTATGCAGGTCATCCTGCCCTGTCATTATTCTCCATTGTGCGTTCTGCAAATAGTCTTGTTAGACTGAGACCACCCCATACACAAGGTTCCCTAATGCTGAATGTATTTCTTAGCCTTGGAACTTAAGCGTGTCTGTAATCTTCTAAAATACACTGCTCTGTTTCAGACAGTATTTCCTATTTAAAGGCATATAATTAGACTTTCAATGAGTAAAGTGTAAGTTTTGCAATTTTCCTTGGGAGGCTTTCCAAGGCTTTACCCTAAGACAGCTGCAAGGAAGGCATTAGTTCTAGACCTGTGACACTAGCCACAGTAGCTTACTGAGCATTTGAAATGTGGCTTGTCTAAATTGAAATGTGCTGGAGCGCCTGGATGGCTCAGAACTGCCTGGAAGTCGGTTGAGCGTCCGACTTCGGCTCAGGTCATGATCTCACGGTTTGTGGGTTTGAGCCCCGCATTGGGCTCTGTGCTGACAGCCAGCTCAGAGCCTAGAGCTTGTTTCAGATTCTGTGTCTCCCTCTCTCTCTGACCCTCCCCCGCTCACACTGTCTCTCTAAGAAATAAATAAAACATTAAAAAAATAAATAAATAAATTGAGATGTGCTGCAACTGTAAAATACATATCCAAACTTTGACGACTTCATAAAAAAGGTAAATGATCTCATTAATATTTTAGTACTAATTACATGTTGAAATTAAAATATTTTGGGTTTAATAAAGTATATTGTGTTTTTGTTTGTTCGCTTTTAAACAATCTCTGTACCCAGTGTGGGGCTTGAACTTAAGATCCTGAAATCAAGAGTTTCATGCTGCACCAAATGAGCCAGCCAGGTGCTCCAAATAAATTATATTGTTATAATTAATTTCACCTAGTTACTTCCTGCCTTTTAAAAACGAGGCACCAGGAAATTTACAACTACACTTGTGGCTTGCATAATCTTTCTATCAGACAAATGGATCTAGGACATAAGAAGGTTGGCTCACACTGGTCTGGTTCCCTGTTTCAAGTCCTTTTAGGACTAAGAAGCTGCAGGTGAGAAATGGGAAACACTGGTCCAAATCCAGGCTCTGACCCTAACCACTTCAGTCTCCCCTCAGAATCCACATTAATAGTTCGGGATGACATGACCTACTCTCCACAGTTCACAGGTTGGCTGTGAAGATAAAATGAAATTGTAGATGAGAAAGTAGCACTTGGCAAACTTCTTAGGGCTACTGGTACGATCTAAAATGATCTCAACACAAAATAGTCATTGGACGTTTTTTTTAGACTGCTTGTCTTTCTCACCACTATTCCAGACCTCAGAGGGCATCATATTATATTACATATTACATGGGAACATCATCCTATATCTGCAGCTTGTATTTACTGTGTGCTTCTGTATGGCAGGCATTGTGCCAAGGATTTGATAAACATTATTTCCTTTAATACACACAACCAACCAGCCTATCAGATTGACCCTATTATTAATGAGCACCAGAGCAGTGTGATGTTTAAGATCAGAGACTCTGGAGCCAGACTATTTGGATGCATAACTGAGAACCACCACTTAATAGCTCTGTGACATTGGGCAAGCAGCTTAACCTCTTTAAGCCGTAGGTTCCTCATCAATACAATGGGGAAAACAATAAAAGTACATTAGTTAAGGTAATGCTAGCTGTTGTAATGAGCAAAGTTATGTGGGCATTATAGCTTACCTATAATAGAATACTTGACATGTAAGTAAAAATTGGATATTCCAAGTGGAGATTCAGGAATGCAAGCTTCTTTATGTCTCCTTAGAATGACTTACAAAGTCACTGAGCTTGTCTACATCAGGCTGGAAGAGGAAAGAGCATGAAAGATGATGTATGGAAGGAGCCTGAGGCTCAGAAAGACAAAGTAACTTGGCTTTGATTGTGCAACTAGGCTCCAAGGTTCACATACCTCTGTCTGGTTCTGGAGCCCATGTTGTCTGCACAGATTCTAAGCTCAGTGTTAGGGACTTCAGTTCACCATGCATGGTACTGAACTACCTCCAGAAATGGGTACACAGTTGGCACCTGCCTTGGACTCTACGTATGAGAAGATGGAGAAGGATCTGACCAGCAGTTACGCTGGCTTCACCCTACAGGGTGAACTGGAGAATGTGTTCCACACAAGGGAATAGATATCAGATGCCATCGCTGGTCCTCCTGTCCATTTCCACTTCCACTTCCACCATCGCTACGATCCCCTTTCCTCACTGCCTGCCTTCACTTCCTTTCAGAATTTAACAAACCCTTCATGAGCTTGAAAGAACAGCTTCTAAAAGATAAACAAAAACTGTTTATAAACACAAAGGTGGAAATGAGCTGAGAGTGAAGGGCCTTGGTTCTAATTGTCACTCAGTCACTTGCTATCTGTATATCTTCATAGTTCCAATTCTTCACTCCTCCATGTACCCATGCCGTCTGCCACATGTCTTTATAGTTCTTCGCTGGAAGCAGAGAATATATCCCTGTCCTGTCAGTGGCTTTGGATTTCGCCATGTGACTGGCTTTGGCTAGTGAGCTATTAGCAGATACATTGCAAGCAGAGACTTGACGTATGCTTCCATCATTAGGTTTGTTCTCCTGTGTGCCTTACTTTGTCCATCAGCTGAACAAACTCTGGGAGCTTCTGGGTGGCTCAGTCGATTAAGTGTCCAACTCTTGATTTTAGCTCAGGTTATGATCTCATAGTTTTTGGGTTCTAGCCCTGCATTGGGCTCTGCGCTGACAGCGTAGAGCCTGCTTGGCATTCTCTGTCTCCTCTCTGTCTTCCCCTCCCCCATCTCACTCACTTGCTCTCTCTTTCTCAAAATAAATAAACTTTTTAAAAAGAGGAGAACAACAAACTCTGGCTAGCCCACTGGTCCAAGGTATGAGAGACAGATGGAGGAGACCTGAATTCAGCTCGCAGCTTGGAGCCCACCGCAGCCTCAGTCAGTCAACCCCTAGCCAGAGAAGAGTGAATGTTTTAAGACACTGGGGTTTGGGGTAGTTGTTATATGCATGATTTTGATAATAGCTGATTGATGTGTCAACAATTAGTACCTTCAATAAATCACTCCTCTCTGGAATTCCCTTTACTTCTCTTGCAATGAAGGCACTTGAACAAGATACTCTAAAGCCCCTTCAGTTGTCCTGAAGACAGGCAAGCTATATTACCGTGTTTTCTTCCCAAGGCTTTGAGCTCCTAGGGAAGGAATCCATATGCAGGAGCAGAAGAGAGGGTCTTAAGTGGGTATCTT
>NW_027527392.1:253137-255515 GCF_008692635.1 Crocuta crocuta | reverse complement strand
TTATTTATTTTCGAGAGAGAGAGGAAAAGTGCAAGGAGGGGAGGGGCATAGAGAGAGAGAGAGGGAGACAGAAGATCTGAAAGGCTCTGTGCTGACAGCAGAGAGCCTGATATGGGGCTTGAAATCATGAATCAGAAGATCATGACCAGAGCCAAAGTGAGATGCTTAACCAACTGAGCCAGCCAGGAGCCCCCAGTGGGTATCTTTTAAATATAATTAGGCAACTATTTCATGATCATTTTGTGTTATATGGTATTAATTCATTTCTGTATTTTAATGAATAGAAGCAGATTTCATTAACTCTCAAATACCAAAACTTTTCTTTACTAGTCCCTTCCACACAGCCAGCAGGGTCTGGTTCTGTGGCCATCCTAGCAGCTCAGAAGATAGGCTCAGGAGGCTGCTAAGGTGATAGCAGGTGACTTGCTTTCAGTCTCTAGCTTTGCAGAGTTGGAAGTCTAATGTCAGAGGTGGTAGAGATATTCAAGCAATTGTCAAAAGAGCTTCTGTCTGTCCACCCCCTTTCCAAATGTGCTTATTATTGGAGTGAGGTCCAAGGAGGTATACAGCAGTGGAATGTACACCTGTGCCTAATGCATATGGTCATTGGTTCCTCAGAACTGGCAGTGATTATGGCAGCAGGTTTCTTGTATGGACCACAGGTCAAGGTTCATAGGTTACTTTCCAAATATCCTTTTCAGGTGTCTGAGAACTCCTATAAAAATATACATTATGGTACAACATACTCTGAAAAAAGTTAGTTTATTACTTGCTCTACATGGAGGCCAAATGAAAACAAGATAAACATTATTTCTGGGGTCTCCAGATCCTAATGTCTCCTGATAAGGTTTCTGGCACCAACTGCCAAGGGCCAGATGGGTTGGAACTCTATTCTGACTGGAATGGATGCACCCGACATTGTCTACCCATCATATTTCTTTGACCCTTACTTATGCAGCAAAATGAACTGAATCTAGTCATCCTTCAATTTGATTTAAAAGAATGGTTTCGTTTTGCACACATGATTAAATATTTTATCTACATGTGGAATCTAAAAAACAAAACAAAACCCATACCCACAGATAGATTTGTGGTTGCCAGAATGGGGGTGAAATGAGTGACAGGGATTGAGAAGTGCAAACTTATAGCTCTACAATATGCAAGTCATGGGAATGGCATGTACAGCACGGGGGATGTAGTCAGTAGTATTTATTAGCTTTGTATGACGGCAGATGGTAACTGTGGTGACCGTTGCACAATGAATACAAATGTCGAGTCATGATGTTGTACACCTGAAACTAAGATATGTCAATTATACCTCAATAAATAATAATTACACCAGTAAAAATCAAAAGAATGTTTTCTTCTTACACATATGCTTAAAAGTACACACAAAGAGAGACATTGTAACCTTATTTTCACAAGCAAAAGATGAGAAATGACTTGAATGTCCATCAGTAGAGGACTAATTAAATAAAGTAGCCACTGAGGTGGTCTAGGATTGTGCTTAATATCAAAGTATCTGAGGCGAAAGATCTGAGTGCAAATCCCAGTAGTGTAGGTTACTCACTTGGGTTACTGGGCAAGTCATGTAACTTCTCTATAGTTTAGTTCTTTATCTGTAAAATGGGGATGATATATCTCTATAAAAAATGTTGAGGAGCACCTGGCTGGTTCAGTTGGTAGAGCATGAGACTCTTGATCTCAGGGTTGTGGGTTCAAGCCCCATGTTGGCTGCAGAAATTGCCTAAAGATAAAATCTTTAAAAATGTTTTTAAAGTTTATTTATTTTGAAAGAACAAGCAGGGGAGGGGCAGAGAGGGAGTGGCAGAGAGAGAGGGGGAGAGAGAGAATCCTAAGCAGGCTCCCCGCTGCTCCCCCCCCATTGGCACAGAGCCCAATGTGGGGCTCAAACCCACGAACCATAAGATCATGACCTGAGCCAGAACCAAGAGTCAGATACTCAACCGACTGAGTCACTCAGGTGCCCCCAAAGTAAAATCTTTTAAAAAATTATTTAGGGTTAGTAGGAATTAAAGGAGCCAACATATGGAAGGGCCTTAGGACAATGCTTGGCACATAGTAAGCATATGAACATGTTAGCTATATAGTTTATATATTTCATATAGCTATATAAATCTGCTTTATATATTTAGATTTATATACTCTACTGAAATGGAATCACCCCAAAACTTAGGGGCTTAAAACAAGCACCATTCATTATTTCTCATGATTCTGAAGGTTGACTGGTCTCAGCTGAGCTATTCTTCTGCCCAATGTAGTGGTCAACTGGGACTGGAACATCCAAAATGACTTGCTCACCTATTTAGTTACTGCTGCTGATTGGGATTAGTGACCAGAGCACCTCAGATAGCCTC
>NW_027527392.1:246821-252918 GCF_008692635.1 Crocuta crocuta | reverse complement strand
GCATGGCATCTTGGTTCCAAAGGGGAGTGTTCCAAGTGTGTTAAGGTAGGAGCTGCAAAGCTCATATGATCCAGCTTTGGAAGTTACAAACTCTCTTCTGCCACATTTTATTGGTCAAGACAAGCCACATGTAGGCCCAGATTCAAAGGGAGAATCTGGAAAAAACTGTAATTCTCAATGGGAAGAATGGCAAGGATCCACAAGCATCTTTAATCCATCACATGTTGTTAAGTAGAAGGGGGAAATGTGCAGGGAGTATGGATATGTTTCCATTTATGTAACAAGGGAAATTTTAAATATTTTTTAATGTTTATTTTTGAGAGAGAGTGTGAACAGAGGAAGGGCAGAGAGAGAGAGGGAGACACAGAATCCGAAGCAGGTTCCACGCTGTCAGCACAAAGCCTGACATGGGCTCAAACCCAGAAACTGACATCATGACCTGAGCCAAAGTTGGACCCTTAACCAAATAAGCCACCCAGGTGCCCCAACAAGGGAGCTTTTATAGGTATATGTGTACATGCATATATATAAAATAACATACCTAAAATGACATATGTCTACAACATATACATGTGTGTATGTGAACATGCATGTGTGTGTACTGCATGGAATAAATCTCTTTAGACTAAGAAACTGGTAACAGAGGGACTGAGAGACAAAGCTGGGAGGTTGACTTAAAAATTTTCACTGTATGTAAACTGCATAGTTTGAATGTTTTCACCATGTCCATATTATTCAAAATGAATAAATTAAAATGTAAAAAATTAGCAATAGTATTAAGGCTTCAGCAGCTCCTAGTACAAAGAGAAATTATTCCTGGAAAGAGCACNACTTAATAGCTGTGGATAACTTTGAATGATCTTCACTGACCAGAGAGGTCTCCCTCAACACACACACACACACACACACACACACACACACACACACACACACACACTGGTGTGGTACTTTTCAGCCACCAAAGTAGTTCATGTGTCTGTCATGTTCTCTCTAAGAATCAGGTTACCAGATATTTGAAAAACATTTTTTCCATTGCAATTAAAAATCATCATTTATCTGTGACTAGCATAACATCTCATTTATGTCTGAAATAGAAGAGCAGAATGACTCCTCCAAATCGGGAATCTGTAAACACAGTATCATATTTTGATACACTCATAGCTGTGGATTTCAGCATCATTGTTTGGTAGCTGTGGTTTTGTGCTGTTTCTCTGTGGTATTGGNTACAAAGAAGGGAGCAAAACAGAAAGTAAAGGCACAAATTCCCACCTATCTCGTGCCGGCACGAGCTTTTTATGGAAAGCCATAAAGTCATTCCAAGGTGGGGGATGGGAATGTTGTGTCTGCTCTTTGTGTGAGACACTTTCATCCTAAGGGCAGGCTAGTGGTATCACTGAGGTAGGAAAGAGATGATTCCAGGCTCCATAGCTTATATGTTGCTTGTTATTATAATATTTAGACTTTCATTCTGGGCACATGCTTGTCCATAAGAGAATATATTCCATTCCCTTTTTTAAAGTCTTATTCTAAACTTTACAGATTTGGCAGCAAGTGTCCCAGATTTGTCATTTTCATTCTTAATTTTTAAAATAGCCATTCGCACCTCCATTTGTGACCTCATTTAGCATGATCTTTTGAATAAAGGCCAGCCAGACTGAGCACTAGTGAATTTCAAGCATGAATAAATCAAGCAAGGGCCAAAGTGCTATTCATAGAGGATTTTAGAGGTCAAGTTCACTTCTTAATTCCCTCTTGATTCTAAAAGGGAATTTGGGGAGACGTTATAAATAATCAGCTTCTCTATAATCATCAACATCATTATTCTGGGCTCATGAATTATGTGACACAGTTATGCTTATGTATTCATAACATTTTGAAGTTGAAAGGGGCCTCAGCGATTATGATGAAGAATCACAAGTTCAGAGAGGTCAAATGACATACATTCACACTGGCATTTAGTAAAAAGTTCTAGTTAATAAAAAGTTTCAAATTTTGCAACTTCTAATCCACTGCTCCTTTGCCTATATGACAGCATTATAGCTATTATTGTAGGGCTCCATGTCACCTTTGCCTTCAGCATGCTCACACTGCAGTGAAACACCCTGGGAACTGTCATGCTATTGGTCCATTTGGCAGGGCTGGAGTGCATGTGCGGAGGGGATGGTTCTTGAATCGAGTCAACAAAAACCATGCTGCTTATGTCCTTCGTATTTGTTAGTGCTTCTGACTAAGATTTTGTTGGAACAAAGGGTTCCACAACAAAAGCAGTTGGAAACCAGATCAGTAGTTCAATCCAAATTTGATGCAGGGTATAGGTTTAAAAGAATATGTATAAAGTGTGTATCCAAAGCTGACTTCAAATGCTGAAAGAAGTCGAGTTTGTGACTAGGTACATTTGTGGATCAAGTCAGGATTTTGAATTAAGTGAGCAAGTCCTTTTGCATTGCTCTAAGTTCTGATGTCTTCTTTCTCTTCCATGTAGCTCACTGGTTCCCAACTGGGGATTTTGTCCTCCAGGGGACATTTGGTAATACCCTGGGACATTTTTGGTTGTGACAGCTATGGAGGGGGTGGTGGCCAGGGCTGCTGCTGGATGGCCCCCATGACAAAGAAGTATCCACCCAACCTGTCACTCGTGCTGAGGTCAGAAACCCTGATCTAGTTAAACCCTACTTATCAGTCACGACCGATTCAAGGCCCACTGCTTCTCTCTCTGATGTTTTCCTGAACTCCCAAGTCCTTTTGCTCTGAGGTTTTATGGTTTCTACTCCCCCAGTTTAGCAGTTGAATAATTATCTTACTTGATCATAATTTTTCAAGCCAAGCTAGTCTTAGCCACTCAATTAGATTATAAAAGAGAAGGTCTTTAATAAATACACTTGTTCTCGGTGTCTCATAGATACCTAACCTTGGCTAAACATGTAGGAAATACTTTTCTGGGGAAGATATGAAAGGGAAAAGTTTCAAAGAATGTCACAGATGCCCAGAGTTGCTGCCTAAAGAAAAAACCAGGAATCACTAGCAAATAAAGTTGGTAGATTTTTTAAAGCTGGTGTGAGGGTGATGACAAAGACAGTGGTAAAAGGCAGGAAGACGTGGGGTAGAGGATGGAAGCAAAATGGAGGGAGATTTGGAAACCCAAATCTTAGCCTCTGAAGATTTCATTCATCATTCATCCATTCAACAAATACTTAGGGAGCATCCTCTAGGTATGGGTACTGTTTTAGGTATGGTGAAGTGGCAGCAAACCAAACAGGGGATATGGGGGCTGACATTCTGGTGGAGAGAACAATAGATCATTAATAAACTAATGATATAAGATAGTATATTATCTGTGCACGCTATACATCACACATGCATATAGCTTACAGACTGTAAAAAATGCATTCATAATGTAATATCAGATAATGAGAAGCAGTGCTGTACTAAGAAGGGGTTAATAGCTGGCTTTGCTGGTGGGGAGAGCCGAGATATATAGCATTTGCCACTTTCTATGGTGTAAATACTTCGACCACAGGTCTGAGCATGAGGTCGCTAGACACAGAGCTGCAAAGAGATAATGTGCAGCGCTGTGGAGAAAATGCAAAGTAGGTTTAGGAGACTGAGGATGGCGGGAATGCTATTTTTGAGGCTTTGGTCAGAGATCTCTCTGAGGATGTGCCATTTGCATAGTGAGGTTTCTGTAGAAAGATGTGGCTTGGTTTCTTCAGAATGTTTAGTGACTTCATGATCCCCATCTAGTTCCCCTTCTCCCTGTACAGCTGTACGTGTGGGGGGAACTGAGGTTCTGCTGGGTCTCTTTTCTCTCCCTTGCGGGGGGTGGGGGGCCGCTGAAGAGGTGCCTCAGAGGAAAATATTGAAGAGAGAGTACGCAGGCTCCCTTTCCCATACCACAGCCCTGGAACCCTACATGTGGTTGGGAAGCCCCGTCGGGGTAAAAACCATCACCATACCTGTGGCGGTACCAGGATCCTACCCAGAGCTGGCCAGAGATCTTATGTCTCTCCCAGAAATAGATTGTCAGTTATTCTAGGAGTCACTCCACAACTTGAGCCTACGATACTTGGTGGGACTGTCCTACTTCAGGTCATAGCATTCTCCACATGCTATCTGGGTCATTGTTTTTTTTTTAAAAAAATGCATACAAATAGGATTTTCCATCTTCAAAGGAATGCCCACAGAACTCCACAATCACAAACTGGTGTTGACCTAAAAGAGCAGTAGTTTGGTTGGGAAATGGGTTTCAGTTTGTCACTTCCAAGGGTTGATGATAAATTTCCAGGAGTAAAAAAGCTGGAAACATTAGGGAAATGTTTTCAAACTCCCTTCAACCAAAGCACTGACTTAAATGAAAAAAAGCAAAAAANGACAGAATGAGAAATCTCAAATTAAAATAAATTGTTATTCAGATAGAGCTTTTCATTTGAGCCAAGACTCCCCACTTTACATTTTGCCGCCTTTGCCACACAATTACGAGGTCCAGTTGGATTGTTTAAAATTTTTGTAGTGTTTAATCTGCCAAGTGCAACAATCTTAGCTTTAATCTTTACACTGCAGTGGCCCTGTGGCTAGTATGAGAGAAAACAGGAGCCCCGGGGACCAACTTCTGGCCTCGTGGTTCCCCTTCCCCCACTCTGGCTTCTGGGCCTCAGATGCAAGGCTAAGCATCTGCTAAGCTCTGAAGGATCAAGTCCTCCCTTAAAATGCAGAGCTGGCTTGGGCAGGGTTTGTGGGGGACAGAAGCAGAGACTGGCTGTGTGGAACCCTTGGTTCTGGTTGTGCAGTCAGTGTGATGTGCAGGGATGATGCTTCAGTCACTAGGCAATTTTACCAGGAAGGCAGATTGGTCTTGTTTTGGCTAAATTTGGTATCAGGATGATGGGCATTATGTTTTTCCCTCTCATGCTCCTCATGCTTTTATAGGTTAAGCTTGCTCTCTGTGATTCTTATCCTTAGGCTCTGCGACTCTGATGTTTGGGGGTCATTGGAAATGGAGGCAGGAGGCAAGCAAGCCAAGGAAAAGGTTAAAGCCAATTGTCTTCACTGGCTTGAGCTGCAGTCACAAAGTACCGCCAACTGGGTGGCTTGGAGGGTCTTTTCTCACCTCTTTCAGCTTCTGGTAGCCCCATGTGTGGCTTGTGGCAACAGAACTCCAGCTTCTGCCTCCATCTTCATATGGCTGCCTTCCCTCTGCCTATGCCCAGATTTCTTCTTCTAGTAAGGGCACCAGTCATATTGGATGAGTGTCCACTCTACTGTAGTGTAGCCTCATCTTACCTTCCACTGAGATCTGCAGTGACTCTTTCCAAATCAGGTCACATTCTGAGCTACTGAGGTTAGGACTTCAACATATCTTTCAGAGTGACACCATTCAACCCATAACACCACTGAAGAAAAAGGAGATTTTTTCCAATGAACATACTCCACTCTTAACACATGGTCACAGCCTCAGCACAGATGGCAGCTAGGAAACAGGTGAGCCAGAGGAAACAGCCTGCCAGTTCAGGCCTAGACTACAGTTCACAAGCTGCATCTTCATTGAAATTCTTGCCCTAGCCACAAATGCAAGGGAGCTTAGGACAGCCTTCTACTTCAGTAGTCTTAACTTGAAATTTCCTGACTCCTAGAGGTTTTTTTTTTTTTTTTTCATGTTCATTTATTTATCTTGAGAGGGAGAGAGGGAGATAATCTCAAGCAGGCTCCATGCTGTCAATGCAGAGCCTGATGCGGGACTCAGTCTCATAATCCATGAGATCGTGACCTGAGCCAAAACCAAGGGCCAGGCGCTTAACGACTGAGCCACTCAGGCAACCCCAGACTCCTGGAGTTCTAACCAGACCTGTAACATTATTGTAACTGTGTCACTTGGGATTTAATGCAGTTTATATATGGCATGGATGTCTGATCAGCAGCAGAATTAGGAGAGAGCTTTGGAACCTGCCTCATTTATATCTTTCTGTCCTTCAACCCAATTCCACTGGCCCAAAAGGCAGAAGAATTCTAGTTACGTTGCTGCCATTTCTCTACTGGTCATCTCTCATCCTCCCTCTCCTGACTCACTGCAGCAATCCCATAAATACTCTGAGCTCTCCTGTCT
>NW_027527392.1:237294-246806 GCF_008692635.1 Crocuta crocuta | reverse complement strand
TCTGGCCATGGGGAGATGAGAAGGCAGGAGCTCATGGTGACCAGGGCTGCTGAAGAAGCCTTCTTGGTCAGAATCCTCTCTTTCTTTCAGGAACCCTGCCAGTCCTTATCTGTTACTTACTCTGATGTCGAACCCACGTTTTACCCTGAAGCCCTTCAACTAACTCCCTGTCCCATCTGTTTTTGTTTTTATTTTTTTAAGTTTATTTCTTTTGACAGAGAAAGAGCAGGGGAGGGGCAGAGAGAGAGGAAGAGACAAAGAATCCCAAACAGGCTCCGCACTGTCAGCTCAGAGCCCAACATGTGGTTCCAACTCACAAACTCTGAGATCATGACCTTAGCCGAAACCAAGAGCCAGACGCTTAACTGACTGAACCACCCAGGTGCCCCCCTGTCCCATTTGTAACTAAACAAGCTAACGAGATGGAGTTTGACACCTAAGAGACAGAGGTTCCTTTTCTCTTCATGCTTACAGGTAAAAGGGGGTTTCCTGGTTAATGATATAATTTACTTTTAAATAAACTGTAAAATAAAATAGTCTCCTTCATTCTCTTTTGGGGGGTGGGCAATATGTACAGTGTGACATTTCTCCCATATTAACATAGCCATACAAGATAGAGACCTTACCCCCAGCACTCACACCCATCACACAGGGATTTTCCCCCTTAGGTATGCTCAAAATACAGATGCTTTTATGATATTAGCTTAAACAAACAAATAAAACAAAAGCCATACCTACGAGCCAAAATCCTAGAAATCAATTTGAGACCTCTTGAGATTTTTGGCCATTCCCCGTAAGACTGACAATCTAAGTCAGGAGTTTCTAACCTTGTTTTGAGATCTAGAACTCTTTGGCAGCCTGGGAAAGCCTATACATCCCTTCTTAGGAAAATGTTTTAAAATGCATTAAACAGGGGTGCCTGGGTGGCTCAGTCGGTTAAGCATCTGACTTCGGCTCAGGTCATGATCTCACGGTTCATGAGTTCAAGCCCCATGTCCGGCTCTCTGCTGTCAGCACAGAGCCTGCTGTGGATCCTCTGTGCCCCCCCCCTTTCTCTGCCCCTCCCCTGCTGGTTCTCTCTCTCAGAATAAGTTAATAAAAATAAACTTAAAAAAATAAAATGCATTAAACACAGTGCAAAAGTTTACAAAAGAAACCAATCACAGTAACACCTTGGTTTGCGAGCATAATTTGTTCTCAAAACATGCTTGTAATCCAAAGCATTTGTATATCAAAGTGAATTTCCCCTGAAGAAATAACGGAAACTCAGATGATTCATTCCACAACCCAAAAAATATTCATATAAAAATGATTACAATATTGTAATATAATACAAAGTAATAAAGAAAATACAAAATAGAAAAATAAATTAACCTGCACTTCCCTTTAAAAACCTTCATGGCTGGTTTGAGGGAGACAAGAGAGAGGAGGCTTATTGAGTAGGAAGACTTTCACTATCACTAACGGAATCTCTGCTATCTATTGGCTCAGTGGAATCTTTTTCTGCCTGGGGGCCATTGTATACGCTTGCATGGATATTGATTGCAGTACAGTATTAATCGACTCTTGTCATAAACTGTAGTTAATGCAAATGGCAATAAGGCAGCAGAGGCAGACAACTTGACCTAGAATGAAGCAAGGCATTCCTAAGCCTACTCTTGTCTGGAAAAGCAAAGGACTGTCCATAGGTGCTTTGAAGGGACAAAAAATATACTAGTGCCAGCGTGGGCACCTTCCAACGTTCTGAAAAATCACTGATTTCTGCCAAACACCGTGGCCTGGACCAAGCATCTGAGCATAGGAGATGATCACCCACAATCTTGCAATGAGAGATAGAGAAGAACCATTGGCTCAGTTGTGATCATGTGATGTTTGGTGTCACATACTGCTCATATTGTGAGACATCATTCGCCTATCAAGTTAAAATTTATTGAAAATGTTTGCTTGTCTTGCGGAATGTTCACAGAACAAGTTACTCTCAATCCAAGGTTTTACTGTATATTGAATATACTTATCAAAATGTTAAAAAAAATAAGTTTGTGATGTAATATTAACCCTGCATCATTGCTAATGCTTCATATAAGAAGACCTAGCAGCAATAATTACTATCATTTCTAAATGGTGATGAGCATAAGAAACGATACTTTAGAATATCTGCAACAACTATAATATGATGTGAAAATCTGTGATTTCTGTTAGTGACAATGTCATAGATATAGTTAATACTACTGAGAAGTGTGAGGAAACACTCAATTTTGTCTAGAGGTGAGTGAAGATAAAGTTGTGCTTTTTTCTCCATTCAAGTTCACAGACTCTTTGGGGATCTGTGGACCCAGATTACAAATCCTCACCTCTGGGGCACCTGGGTGGCTTAGTCGGTTAAGTGTCTGACTTCAGCTCAAGTCATGATCCAACAGTTCATGAGTTCAAGCCCCACACCAGGCTCTGTGCTGACAGCTCAGAGCCTGGAGCCTGCTTTGGATTTTATGTCTCCTCTCTGCCCCTCCTCCACTTGTGCTCTGTCTCTCTGTCTCTCAAAAATGAATAAACATTAAAAAAAAAAATTAAAGAAACCCTCACCTCTGGAGGCTCCTCTGTGCCTCTTCCTCAAGCTTCTGCCATTGAGGCCTTTCTAAGTGGCCTGTGTAGATAACATTGTCCATACTTCTCCTTGTGCTTCCCCATCACAGGAAGGTGAGCCAAATTCTGAGCCCTGCCTGAACAGGGCAGAATGCAAAAGTCCATACAAGGCTTCCTGAGGCTGGTAGTTTGCCTCTTTAGAACACCCTGTATACCTCTCCTAAAGGATTCTAGCTCTGGCTTCTTTCCCTCTCCCTTCCTCATGGTCATGGACGTGGTCCTTGGCAGCCCCATTCCTGCCATTGCTGCTCATTTGTGCTGGGCTGTCTGATGTCTCGCGTGACATGAGCTGCTCCCCAAAGGTTGCACACCATCCACCAGGGTCCCTTTGCACCTCCCCCTTGCTCTCATTGCCCCCGATGCTCAGTCCCCACCTTGGCCTGCTGACCCACAGAGCATTCTTTCATCCTTGCCCCAAATAATACAGAACAGCAAGGCCTCTGTTCTTGAACCAAAGCATCAGTGAACTCCAGATCTTCTACTTGTTCCAGAACATCCTTGGTTCCCTTCCTTCCCTTCCTTCCCTTCCTTCCCTTCCTTCCCTTCCCTTCCTTCCCTTTCTTGCCCTGAGTCTCTTTAACACTCACCATATATGTAATAATTCCCAACCTCCCTCATCTTGGTGAAAAAATGGAAATAATAGAGTCCTTGTGTATATTGAATCAAGATGACATTTCTTTATTTTAAAGAAATCTTAGGTAGTATTTATGATATTCAGGAACTGTTCTATCACACTTTAAAATGCTATTTCATTTAATCCTTGTAACAACCCTATGAGGTGGGTATAGGTGAGGAGATTAAGGAACAGAGTAGGGTTGCAAGATTCAGCAAGTAAAACTACAGAATGCCCAGTGAAATTTGAATTTCAGACAAACAAAAAATATTTTCAGTTGTTTATTTAATATGTCCCATGCAACATTTAGAACATACTTATGCTAAGAAGTTATTTGTCATTTATCTGAAATTCAAATTTAACTGGTCATCCTTTGTTTAATCTGGCAGCCTACACAGCTGAAGCAACTTGCCCAAGACCACACAGCCAGCAAGTAACGGATCCAGGATTCAAACCCAGGAAGTCTGGGTCTGCAGCCCTTGCCTTTAGCCGCCTTTCTCAGAAAGATGAAAGTTACATTCCTGCCACACAAGGGACATGTATTCCTTCCAGTGGTTCAGGGAGAAGTGTCTGTCCAGGAATCACAGCAACTTGCTGTTTGAGATGATTGTTGAAGAGCTAGTCCCGTGAACCCACTTCAAATGAGGTAATGGGGCTGTGACTGGACCACATGATGAGCAGTCACAGCTGCCCTAAAACACAGATGCCTGGTCACAAACAAGAACTTTCCACCTTCACCCCATTAAAAGCTGGATGGTTTGGGGGTGCCTGGGTGGCTCAGTTGGTTAAGCGTCCAACTTCAGCTCCAGTCATGATCTCCTGGTTCGTGGGCTTGAGCCCCACATCAGGCCCTGTGCTGACAGCTTGGGGCTTTGAGCTTGGAGCCTGAAGCCTGCTTCAGATTTGGTATCTCCCTCTCTTTCTGCCCCACCTTTGCTTGCGCTTGCTCTCTCTCTCTGTCTCTCAAAAATAAATGTTAAAAAATTAAAAAAGAAAAGCTGGGTGGTTTCATCTGAATCTGAAAAAGAGGGTTTGACTTGCCCTCAAGCTGCTGGGAGAATCTTTTCAAGGATCAGCTGTACAGTCCCATAGAAACATCCAGTTTCCACACCTCTTCTTCTGCCTGGTTGGAAAAAAAAAAACAAAAAACATTTTATACCCACCACTCCATCAGGCATCTCTGGTCTCCAGCACTCCCATTAAGATGTAAGTGGATAATCTGAGATCATCCGAATCTTATCTGCCCTTCACAGCAAGAATCTGAAAATGGGGTTCGCTGAATTTCATCAATGAACAGAAGGCAGCATCTTGGATACCTTGAGTGTGTTGTTTTTGGCATCAAACCCTCCCCCTCAGAAATAGGCCGTTTCATAGATGGTGGAAGCATAAAATTGTTAAAACTCTTACACTGGGCAACTTGACAAGATCTACTGAAATTAGAACAGGGATACTCTTTGAAGCAACAATTGCCCTTCTTCAGACACACTCTTCCACGTTTATGCTAAGTGGTGTGTGGACAGGGTCATTCACTGTAGTAGTAGCAAAATATTTGAAACAACTTAAAGGATCATCCAGAAGGAATAGAAGTAAATTGTAGTACCTCTATATAGTGGAATTCTATACGGCCACGGAAAAGGGATTAAGAAACTCACACGTGAATGGGAAAAGCCCTCCAAGACATATTGTGAAGTGTAGAAAAAGAAAATGTAAAGTGGAATTTGTGTTGTGTACAAGTTGGCAAAACACTTTGAGAGGGAACATACTTAGGCGTGTGTGTGTTTGTGTGCATGCGCGCATTTCCTTGTTTCTAAAGAAAATCTCCCTGAAAGGAAACATAAGGAATGGGTAATATTAATTGCCTACAAGGGAAGAAACTATGGCTGGGGACAGAAGTGGAAGGAAGGGTTCACTGGATAGCCTTTTATACTTTAAAAAAGTTGGGCCATGTGCATTCATTATTTAAAAACATATTAATTAAAAGAAAAACTTCCCACCACAGACTAAAAGGCTATCTAACCAGAGCCAAGGAGGGAGGCAGTGGGAATTATAATCTACAATTCTCTGAGTAAATTTGGAGATAAGTTTCCAACAGGTGAGCAGTGAGTATCTTTCTACTTTTTCACAACAAAGGAAAGAGTGTAAGATGCCCCCAGGCCAAACACACCCTTATCCATTCCAATACCTTTGTGGAGGCAGCAGTCTATTTCTCTTCAGTGTTTTCTGCCTTTCAGAAAATTCTGCACCCTTCAGCTCACTGTCTCCAATGGGTTTTTCCTTGGAACAGCTAACCCAGAACCAAAAATCCATCTGGGATAGGTGCCCCTTATCTAAGAAGGTCAAGGCCATTATTAGTCCCACAGTCTAGCAGAGAAAGAGGCATAAGCTCCAAGTCCACTGATTGCAAATTTCATTGTGGAG
This sequence comes from Crocuta crocuta, assembly GCF_008692635.1. Lineage (NCBI taxonomy): Eukaryota > Metazoa > Chordata > Mammalia > Carnivora > Hyaenidae > Crocuta > Crocuta crocuta. The sequence continues at coordinate 241,135 of NW_027527392.1, read as the reverse complement.
TAACGTTGGCTTCTGCACAGGCTGTAACTTGGTCCTTTTCACCAAGAGCATCTGAGTTCTTGCACACACCTTGGGCACAGGAGCCGCTGTGACAAGTACACTCTTGCTCATGTGGGGTTCAACTCCTCGAAGCTGTGGTCTGAGAGCACTCTCCGAGTCCTTGGGGAAGGGGCAGAAGCTGATTTTGAAATTTAAGTAGTTGATGTAAAACAGGTTCTGAGATACCATATAAACTTAGATTTCTATTTATTTGCCTCACAAACTCTTATGTGGAACTTATTGTGAGATGACACTGTTTTATGCACTTTATAAATATGAATTCACTTCATTACAACCCTATCAGGTAGTTGCTATTAATATCCCCATTTTATAAATGAAGATAACGAGAAGCAGAGCAGTCAGTTCACTTGCTCGAAGTCACACAACTTTATAATTGGTGGAGTTGGAATTTAAATCCAGGGATCTGGCTCCATAATGCATGTGTTTCTCAACATTAGGATAATGGAAAATTGGTGAGATTCAAAACCTGATGCCTTGAGCACTCCCTGAAAAGACAGGTTAAGTCCATAATAATGATCAAGACCATTCTAAGGATTTCACACCTGTCCAGACAATGAACTGAATTGGCATCAAAATGGTCTGGACAGATCTGGAACCCCTGGAGTATTCTTGGACATTAATGTGGAATTATTCTGCTGGTTCAGGAAATTCTCAAGACACCTGACTTTGAAATTTCATCACATTCCCATTACTCTCATGATTTAATTGTAAATATTTGGGGAGAAGACGTTCATCTCTTCCATCAGCAAAGTAGATGTCAACATGGAAATGCTCTTATATGAGCTGGCCTAGGTGTTTGGACCTATGAGAAAAAGATAGGGCAGTTTTTATTTTGATTTCCAGTATCCAAAGTGGATGTGAGACCCAAGGAATGTCTGCTACATGACCTGGAGCATGACTTCAGCTAAATGATGTAGCAAATGAAGAGTTAATTCGGGTTTTTCCAAGTAGTCTGTCATATCTCTTCTTTTGCCTTTCTTCTAAATACCGAAAAATCCAGACAAAGGTAGCAATTTTCTCATGCTAGTCACCACTGTTTACATTCATCTCATGTCCTCGCTCTTTCCCAAACAAGGGTGAGCAGTGGTGTCCTTTCCCCATCACCCTAGGATCACGCTACACGTCACGGCCACTGACTTCTGGCTTCCCCACTGTAAAGCAACTTCTAGAAGATATGCTGTGTGGGGCTGGGACTGGCTTCCCCACTGTAAAGCAACTTCTAGAAGATACGCTGTGCGGGGCTGGGAGAATGCCACTTGCAAAGGCTATTTTACTGGGCTTTGTTCTGTGACAGCATGATCCATTGGCTGCTCTTTGGAAGACAGTATAGTAAAAAGAATTGGCCCCTGCTGGTGCTTAAAAGGTGCTGGAAGGGGGGTGTTAATTTATTGCTAATATACACTGCATTAAAAATAGAAAAATGTCTTTTTTTCCTACTTTGCCTTTTGGTGCTCAAAAACCAGGGCAGGGGTTGAAGAGACCTAATGGCCATCATTAGAGGTCAGGGTTTGGTCACAACTTAAACCTGTACCATTGGGCTGAGAGGCAGGGAAAGAAAACCTTTGTTCCATGCACACGTGGAGGCTTCCTGAAGGAAGTTGTTTTCTGCAGAGGCCAGGACACATCTGCCACAGAAATGTTGGGGTGTTTATCTCTTGGATCTGGACCTGCGAAACCTGCATTTGTACCTCCCGCCAGTCTAGCTGATGCAACAGTAATGGGCTCCAGAAACCTTTAGTGTGTTAGGTCTGCTGGTGACAGGCTCAGGATCCCCAAGAGCTCACTTCAGGGCTCTGGAAACAGAGTCCAGGACAAAAAAAATAGCCCATTGTAGAGGCACCCAGTAAATAGCCATTGGATCAAAGACTTGTGGACTCAAAGTGGTCAGACAGGAGCAATATTTAAGGGAGATACAAGAAGTCTTTTTCAAGATTCAGAGTTGATTTTTTTCCTACACTTGGGTAGTTTTTAAAGCTGCTTATGGGTGTTCAGACCCTGAGAAACAAGTAGACCCAAAGGGGAAGAGTGATAGAATGAGAAGGCTTACCATGTCTTACTGCGAGACATGACTCTGTTGTGCACTTTGAGGCTTGTGGGTCTCAGTCACCAATTGCTTCCTTCTGTACTGTCCCTCAGTTTGAGGAAGCTAGTAGATCCTCTGGGAATCTGGCTTGGCTGTTGGTATAAGTTTCAATGATTAAGTAATTTAATTAACATATTTGGAGTTTCTGCTGCCTTTAATATGCCTCTTTAGAAACTCCTATGAATTAAGGCAAATATTTATGTGGAAATAGCCTAAAATTGCCTCCCTGGACATCTTGGAGGAGAGGAAATGATAGTAGCCTGGATCTAGCTACCTATACTGCTCTTTTGGGGGTTCCAAAATATATGATTCCTTTTCCTAGAGAAAAATTGACAGTAGTCCCCCCCTATCTGCAGAGGATATGTTCCAAGACACCCAGTGAGTGCCTGCAACCATGGGTAGCACCGAACTATATGTATACTATGGTTTTTCCTATCCATACATACCCATGATGAGTTCAATTTATAAATTAGGCACAGTAAGAGATTAACAGTAATAGCCAATAAAATAGAACAATTATGACAGTTACTGAAACAAAAATTATGTGAATGTGGTCTCTATCTCAAAATAATCTGTACTCACCCTTCTTGTGATGGTGTGACATGATAAAATGGCTGCGTGGTGACAGGAAGTAAGGTGAATGGCCAGGAAGTAAGGTGAATGGCGTAGACACTGTGACACACCTTTAGGCTACTGCTGACCTTCTGAGCATAGGTCAGAAGGAGGATTAGCTGCTTTCTGATTGCAGTTGACCATGGGTAACTGAAACCCTGGACAGTGAAACCATGGATAAGGGGGCACTACTGTTAAGTATATTTTTCTTCCTCTGACTCCCTCACTGTTCTCTCCTCTCCCTCCTCTTCTCAGCCCTTCCAATTTATCTAAATCTGTTGGAAATGGACTAGCTCGAGCCCTAAATGAAAAAAGTGCAGGTGAATGGAGCAGTGGGTGAGAGAGGCAGTGGGGAGAAGAAGCTGTCTTCCACAGGGCCTGGAACCTTCAAGAAGACAGTTGATTTCTCAGCACTAAGTGTCCCTCCTTTGGCCTGTCCACCCAAGAGTGACCCACTTTCAGTTTAGTCATGCTGTGTGTTCACTCTGCCTCAGGTGGAAAGGTCATCCACCCAGTCTTCCAGAGACACCTCTCTGTGAGCGAGCTCTTGGCTGTTGGTTTGGGGCGGGTTCCCCAGCTTTGCACTGGCCCTGTGTTTCATGACCCAAAGACATCACTGTTAACCTGAGGCTGAGTAAGAAAGCTGTGTGTTCTGGCCTTTGGGGAGGAAAAGGGATAAGGGTGGGATGAGGCTTTAGGGCGAAAAGTGATACAACCAAAATAATAAAAATAAATACAGAATAAAAACTATAATTAGGTTTGTTTTTATGTCCTACAATCAGCAACCACAGCTAAAACTTTCCTCCTCTGGTAATAAAAATGTGATTGTCAATCACTCCTGGGTGAAATACATTTTTTTGCGGCATTACACTTCACAAAAAGTCTGAGTGACCTTTGAATCTTAAATTGCAGCCAGGCTAATGTGGCCCCAGTTGTAAGTCTGTAAGTCTGTTCTCCTTTTCATCTTGTCCCCCACTTCCTTCCCGCAGAAATAAAGTGGTTCAGATCTGCTGCCAGTGCAGGTATGACATTAATCAAAAACCCAGTAGAAATGAGAAAATCATTCCAGCAGCAGGCAGGTCTTAG
>NW_027527392.1:236638-237242 GCF_008692635.1 Crocuta crocuta | reverse complement strand
GTCCTCAGTGTCCCACACCACCCCCGACCACCCCCACCCTATAAAGAGCAATCTATTTAGAAGCCTTTAGAAATATATAACTTCCATTTCATATATTTGTGTTTGCTATTTCTGTGCCTCTTGTACTCATAATTGGGGACACACGTGGCACTGAGAAAGGAGTTCTTAAAGATTTATCACAGCAGAGGAAGAAGCACAAAGAAAATGGTAAACAGCTTCCCATGAAGATGATAAATTCTGTTGATACAAAAATCTTAGCTTTATTTTTCCATTTTTGCCCTATGATACACTTGAGATGTGTAGTTAATTATAATCACTCCAAAGCTTATAGCAATGAAAGGGCTAGAATGTTTGAAGCCTCTTGGTCCTGGCTGCCCTTAGCAACCATACTTAACGGACTCCAGTGTGGAGCATTTAACAACTGTGACCAGGGCCCCATGAAATGAGCTGGTGAGGTTTTTTGTCATCAAAGTATTTCTGTGGGGGGAAATGCAATGCTGAGCCAAGACAACTGGTCAACTGTGGCTCTGTTTCTCTCTGGGATGCAGAGTAGGTCATAGTAACCTCGGTACAACTTGGATTCTCATCTGTAAATGCAGCAGGA
>NW_027527392.1:227936-236604 GCF_008692635.1 Crocuta crocuta | reverse complement strand
TCCTTGCTTTGGAATTATTCTAGGATTTTGGAATAGAAAAACATTTTCATTGGCCTAATTTTTCTTCTAGGGACATGTAAGTAAAATTAAATGTGACAATTTAAATGGCCTCTCTCTGGGCAACAAATAGGATGTCAAGGGGATTAACTAGTAAGTAGTTTGAACCTTTTGTGGATCATGGGTTCCTCTGAGAATCTGATGAAAACTCTCGATCCTCTCCTCAGTAAAACACACATACACCCATTTATTTTCATGTTGTATGCTGCACCCAGGGCAGAAGGTTTCCAGATTCTAGTTAAGCACTATCAGACAGGGGGTGCCTGCATGGCTCAGTCACTTAAGGGTCTGACTCTTGATTTTGGCTCAGGTCATGATCTCACAGTTCGCTGACGCGGTGGAGCCTGCTTGGGATTCTCTTTCTCCTTTTCTCTCTCTCTCTCTCTCTCTGCCCCTCCCCTTGCTTACTCATGAGCATGAGTTTTCTCTCTCTCTCGCTCAAAATAAATAAACATTAAAAAAAAAAGACATACTAGACAGGAAGGGCACCTAGGTAGCTCAGTTGGTTGAGCATTTAGCTCGTGATTTTGACTCAGGTCATGATCCTAGGGTTGTGGGATCAAGCCCCCATCAGGCTCCGCACTGAGCATGGAGCCTACCTAAGATATTCTCTCNAGCTTTCTTTCTGAGAGAGAGAGAGAGAGAGAAGAAAAGAAAGAAAGAAAAAGAAAAGAAAAATTAAAAAAAGGAACTAGCAGACAGGAGAGATTTTAAAACCTCACCAAAGCACTAGAGGTCTGTAGCTCCATTATACAGCTCTAGACTGTGAAATCATTTTAGCATTTACTAGTTCATTAAGTGCTTTAGCTTCCAAGATCATTGCAGGCCAGAGGTGAGGGACAGCCCTTGAAACACATCTACTCACCCTACCCTCTCTCCAAGGTCTTTTCCACTTTACCTTCCTGCTAAGTTACTCCCCAGTAACATTACATTTCACAAACATGTATTAGTACCTACTATGTGCCGGACACATACATTTTAAAAACTAATGTGTTCAATACTTACAAAAATCCCATGGTGTAGATAATATTATCATTTCTGTATTGCAAGTGAGAAAACCAAGGCCCAGAGAAGTAGTCAAATTAGTGAGTAGTAGATCTGGATTTTGAAGTTACCAGTCTGGCTCCAGAATCTGTGCTGTTATGCAGTATGCCTGTTTTGAAAGCATTTGGGTAATGGAGGTTTAAAAACGAAAAACATCTTGGGAAAATTCTTCAATACTTAAAATTTATACATATTTTTATATTTACATTATACTTCAATTTTAAAAATTTACTTTAAAAAAATCTATACTAGTTGGCAATCATTTTGGCAGCAAAAAAAAAATCTCATAAATGGTGGCTTAAACCAAGTAAAATACTTATTATTTAACAAGGAGCTGGGTGGTCTCAGAGTTGATCTGGCAGTTCAGTGGCATTTCACTGACCCATGCTCCTTCTACTCTTCCTTTTGCCCATTTTCAGTGCTCTAACGAAGTCTCTCCTCCTGGTCACAAGATGACTACTAAGTCTCCAACTACCACATCTGCATAGGAAGGGGTGGATAGGAAAGGAGGTGTCTTCACATACTTCTCTCCATTTGTAAACCCTCCCAGCAGATTTCCCGGTAGTCTTATTGGTCAGACTAAAGTAAAATGACCACCTTTGTATAAGGGAAACTGGAGAAGTGAGTCTCTGACTTTTCCAGGCTCTTTGGGTTATGATGGAGAAGGGAGAAGGGTTGAGAATGAGCACTGGGTATCTCTCACAGTGTCTGCTTCACAGTCCCACAACAACACTTCTATGTTAAGAGGAGAGGAACAGAAGGGAAAGCCTTCTCTGAGACCAAAGGTAGCCAATTAATATATTTCTCTAGGTCATACACACACAAAAAAGCTTCACACTGATCCCTTCAGAAAAAACTGTAGAATATAGCTGATAGTGAAAACTGTTTGAAACAGCAGATTTTAATGTCTCTCCCATCAATTTGGAGGGATGGCCCCTTAACCAATGGCTTAATTTGAATCTTTGAAAAGTGACCATTTCATTATCTTCCTTAATGGAGTATACATTAAATTTAGTGTGTCTCCCAGACACCAGGCTAGATTTAGCCAGATGGTGCAAGTTTTCCAATCTCCTACTATTTCTTGTGCATTTTTAGCAGTTTAAATGCCTAAAGGGAGTGCCATTCTGGTAGGAGGAGAAAAACAGTTGGTTAGGTAGTCTTGCCCTCACCTTTGTGTCTGAGTGGCACTGAGCCTTCCCCTGTTCACATTATCTACTAAATTCCTTAAAATTCATGTCTGGGGTGGGGGAACCATTTTTCAGCACCTTTCAAGAAGCCTATCACCACAGAGTTTGGTTTGTGAGGTTTTGTTTTACTTTAAGTTTACCCAGAAGATGTTGAGACACGGATTCTGGTACAAATAGTTTCTTTGGGTGATGAAGGCAACTCTGTAGGGAAGTGAGGAAGCGAGACAGGGAAAGGAAGGTAGGGAACCAAAAGTGTATTATCAAGTCAGTCACCATGTTGGTTGAGTAGAACTTGATCTCACTGGGAAATTCTGCGGAGATAGTGTAAAACACATGCTTCAGGGTTCTTCCACCTAAATGCAAGAGAACTGGGGTATTTATACACCACTCCTCAGTATTTTTGGAGGATGGCTCCTTCCAAATGAGGTTCATTCCTTGGCACTTCTATCCTGCCACATAGGTGCCTTGACAAATCTGGCTTCATGGCTAGAGATAGCCCTCACATGAAATGGAGGTGTTGGCATTCGGAAGTGAGGAGGGTAAAGGGATGCAGGTTTCTTAAAATAAAAGGATAGACCCGGGAAGACCGTAAATGTCATAAAATCCAGAGCCCTCTGTTCTTCCTCCCCTCCATTTCATAAATAAAGTAACTGTGGTCCAGACAAGTAAGGTCTTACGCCTGCACAGTGGTGGGGCTGCAGTGACAACCCAGTCCTTTCTCCTTTTCCTCTTAGAGTCTTTTATCCCTGCATGCTATTCACAAACCCGGGGGTACTTAAAAATAATAAAAAGTTATCGTCATGAAATTTAGAAAATAATTTTTGTTTGTGTTAGTAGTGTGTGACTATTAAGAAAATATAATTGTTCAAATTAATAAATTGGTTATGGGACAAAGTAAAAATAATCATAGGGCACCTGGGTGGCTCAGTTAGTTAAGTGTTTGACTCTTGATTTTGACTCAGGTCATGATCTCACTGTTGTAAGATCAAGCCCCTCATTGGGCTCTGCATGGAGCCTGCTTAAGATTCTCTCTCTCCCTCTTCCTCTCCTGATCCCTCTCCTGATCCCTCTGCCTCTCTCCCCTGCTTGCTCTCTCAAAAAAAAAAATCACAAATACTCTTTTCTCTGCACACATTCCTCCTGGGCATTAGATGGTCTTCCCGCAGCTGTGAACAAGGCTGTTCTCAGTTCTGGGTTCTTCTGCTTTGCCCTTTGGATAACCTCTGAGGTCTTGTGTGTACGCCTGTTTAAATACAAGACACCATGTGGTGTAGACAGCCCCATCCTCTTGCAACACTCCCAGTGCTTCTTCAAAATGCAATGAGGAAAGAATTTGCCAAGTCCCACAGGGAACTGGAGAAACCCTTCAGGTAAAGCTCTCAGTGGGAGAGTGTTTAGGAAAACCTTAGGAAAAATGAAGGCTCAGCTTCACGTGGAGTCCTGAAGTGAACCGCCCGCCCGGTGTTCTCCGGATGCTCTGCTCTCTTACTCAGGAAGGCTGCTCTTCACCATTCGGTGGGGCTCCTAAGCCCTTCTGGGTCTCTGTTCTCTTCTGATTGTCCTGCCTCCTCTCTAATTTTACCCAACTTACCCATTTCTCCTACTCTAGGAAGGACTTAATTCTGGGTCAGAGATCAAAAGAATTGGAACAGAAGCAAAGTGAATGGCATAATTGTATTAAAGTGTTCGACCTCTCACTGTTAAGTGAGTTTTGATATCTTTGTACCCAGAGGTTCATGGTTGGATTTTCTCACTGAAACTCTTTGGAAATCTCTTCTGCAGCTTCTTCCTTTTGCTTAAGTTGTAAAATAATATGTATAAAGTCAAGTCTAAAACTTTCAGGTGTGTAGCACACTAAATTTTAACAAAGTGAGCACAGCCGTGTAACCAGCACCCAGAAGCCTGCTTCATAGCTCCTCCCAGTCATTACCAACATTCCGAAAGTAAAGATGATCTGTTATCATAGGTTAGTTCTGCATATTTTTTAACTTTATGTAAATGGAATCACACAGCATGTACTCTTCTACATGTACTGGCTTCTTTTGCTGAAGTTAGGTCTGTGAGGCTTATCTCCAGTGTTGTGAATACCAGTAATGTATTTCCTTTTTTGTTGCCTTATAGTATTGAGTCGTATGAATCAACTACAAGTTATCTGTCCATTTGGGTCATTTGCAGCATCTTAGTACTGAATTTCGGAAGGCTGTTGGGATGGGATGGGATGGGATCATAATTATATTTAGATTATGCCTCAAAACATACATCAACTGATTGGCAATGGTCAATCGAGCCTATTTATTTAGTTAACATGTATATGGAGCTTACCATATGTGAAACACTGACCTAAGTACTTTATAATTATGAACTCATTTAACTTTCATACCAACATGCTGAGTTAGGTCACTAGTATTACTCCCGTTAAACAGATGCAGGAGCTAAGGGGAGTTGCCTAAGGTCACATAGTTAATATCCAGAAAAGAAGAAAGTTCTGGCCAATGGAACTAGCTTAGATCATGTTCTCTCCTTTGCCTCTTGTATATACTTTTATTATAGCACCGAGGAACTGTAGTATGTGTCTTTATTTACCTGCCTTTCTGCTCCTCTAGACTGTGAACTTGAGTGCAGCATCTGTGTGTTATCTTTGCCAGTGTTGGTTCAGTGAATGAGCTAGAGGCTTTGCTGAAGTAAAGGCTTGCATGAGGAGTGAGTTAGTGTGGGGCAATGAGCTCATGGGCACGCCTTAAGGTGCCTGAGATTTCCTTATATTTTCCTGGTGAGAACTGTGAGAGCACAATTTGTAAGGAGATAGGAAGGAGAGAAGAAAAGGAAAAAAGAGATAAGGTGTCTTGTCCATTGCTTGTACCTTAACCATATAAACTGCTCAAAAACAGTTTTTGTAACTTAAACCAGAGGATAGAGTGAATAGAAAGAGCCTAAAGCTGTGCTATCCAGTAGAAATACAGCACAAGCCCCAGGTGTGATTTTTAAATTTTCAAGAAGCCACATTTACAAAAGTGAAAAAGAAGTAGGTGAAACTAATTATAATCACACATTTTATTTAATCCAGTATATCCAAAACAGTATCATTTCAAAATGTGATCAGTGTAAGAATTATTGATGACATACTTTAAATTCTTTTACTTGGTTTTTGGAATCTACACGTCTTAACTTGCATCAGGCATATTTTTTATTAAAGATTTTATTTAAAGAAATTTTTTTAATGTTTATTTTTGAGAGAGAGAGAGAGGGAGCATGCACACACACGCCAGCACGCACCTGTGCTCAGGGGGAGGGGCAGAGAGAGACACACACAGAATGCGAAGCAGGCTCCAGGCCCTGAGCTGTCAGCACAGAGCCTGATGCAGCGCTGGAATCCACAAACCGTGAGATCGTGACTCGAGCCAGAGTTGGCGCTTAACCAGCTGAGCCACCCAGACACCCCAAAAATTTTATCTTTAATCACTACACTCAACACAGGGCTGGAATCCACAGTCTTAAGATCAAGAGTCGCACCCTTCATCAACTGAGTCAGCCACGCGCCTGGGATAAGGCATATTTAAGTGCCCAACAGCCACCTGTGACCAGCGGTTACTGTACCTTGAGCCTTGCTACTCAAAGTGTGGTCCTTGGAACATGCAAGACTACCAGAAGTTTGCTGGAAATCTCAGGCCCCAGCCCTACTGAATCAGAGTCTGTCTTTTAAAGAGCTCCTGGGGTGATTTGTTTGCACATCAAAGTTTGAGAAGTGGACCTAGTGATCAACTGCACTGAGAGAGTATTTTTCTGGTGAATGGCAGATAATAGCTCCCTAACCCTGAATCACAACCCTGGGGTCTCTCATTAACACTTCATTTGTTTGCCTCCCTCTTTCTCTTTTCCCTCCCTCCCTTCCTCATTTCCTTCCTTCCTTTCTTGCTTCCTTCCCTCAACTGGTTCCCACATTAAAAAGAAGACTTTTTCCATCTGCCGCTTCTCTCAAATGACAGTGCCAAACTATTAAATTCTGCCAGCTCATCCTTTGTGAATGAAGGGAAGTGGATTCAGCCGCAGCCCTATCTTTCTGCCATTACTCTGTATTAAATGTCCTTCAATTAGTATGTGCTGCGGGTCTCCTGCAAGACCCCCTGCTGGTTTATGTCACTTGTGCATTCACCTCATTGGTTACCAAACATCCCTATTATTAAGCCATTAAAAGCCAGGCTGTTCACCCACCAGCCCTTTAGTTTCCTTTCCCCATCTCTTGAACGATTTTCCCAGATGGGATTTTAGTGATTCTCTCCACATCCCTCTTCTTTTTTATCTTGCAGGAATTTATTTCCTCTGTAGCCCTCTCTTCTTTCTCTCCCTTTCTCTCTCTCTGTCCCCTTCTTCCTCTCCTAACACAGTGTGCTGTCTCTCTGCGATTTTTTAATACCACTTTCTTTCTCCAGGAGAAGGTAATTACTTGGTTGAGAACAGGTTGGTTATAGCTGTGTGTGCATTCACCAAGCTGAAGCCTCGTCAGCAAGACTGTTTCCAGCCCCCGCTGGCTCAAGCAACATTTGGCAAGTCATTGCTTTCCAGCCCCATCCAATTGTTTCTGCCAGTTTGATGAAATTGCAGAGTGGGTTGCAATATTAGCAATTTGAAAGTGAATATCGCAAAGGGTTACAGAATCATATTTCGAAAACTTGTTTTTGTATATTTTGTCCACCTTACCTGCGTATTTCTAGAGAGCAGCAAGATGTAATTTTAGCAGTGTGTGTGTAGTATTAAGCTTGAATTTTCGGAGACAAAATTGGGATAAAGATGGAAATGCTCAAGCTGTGGGAATGTGCTTCATTTTCAAATTGACATTTCACCAAGGGGGCAACAGAAGCTTCCCATTTTGCTCTCCTTGTTCTGGTATCTCCTGTTGCCAATAGCAGGAAATGGCCAGCCATTCTGGTGGGTCAAATCCACCAGCCTGTTTATGTATGGCCAGTAAGCTGAAAATAATTTTTACATTTTTAAATGGTTGAAAAACAGTCAAAAGACAAATACTTCATGATACCTAAAAAGGCTATGAAATTCAAATTTCAGTGTCCATAAATCAGGTTTTCTTGGCACACAGCTGCACCATTCATTTATGTATTGTTCTGTGGCTACTTTCCCACTAAAGTGGCAGAGTTGAGTGGTCACAACAGATGGTATGGCCTACAAAGCCCCAAATATTTACTCTCTGCCCCTTTACAGGCAAAAATGACCCTTGATCATAGGGTACTGGTTCTCAACTTGGGCTGCATCTTGGGGAGCTTTAAAAATGACAGGTGCCTGTGTCCCGCCCCTAAAGATACTGATTTAATTTTTTGGGATGTATCCTAGCAATTGGTCATTTTAAAAACTCTAGATGATTCTGCTTTGTAGCCAAGGTTTAGAACCACATGATCCAGTATAAGCGGTGTAAAACTTGATTCACTCATGACAATTTGAGGACCTAAAAAAATACTTGCTCCTTACATAACATGAAAATACTAACTTCCTTTCCTTTCCCTGCTCTATCAAGCTGTTTCTGATTCTCGCTTGCTTGCCTAGTTATGATTTCATGTCTTTTACCTATCTGAATGTCTTTTTTACACACGTTTCCAAACACCATTGAAGAAAAGTAAGGAAAACAAGGTTAAATGTTGGTTGCTTCTAATTTTAGGACCACCTCCTTGAGGCTTCGATTGGGAATTCATGGCTCCTGTGGGTGGAGGAAGGCCATGGTGGCTGGTGAGTGCCAAGCCGAAAAAGCCCCTTCTTCCTTGACCACCTAACAACATTCTACTTACCCCTCTTCCAACATGAAGCTTAAGAATTGACTTCTTATGAAACCCTGCCTGCCTGCCCCCTTCCTCACTCCAGACCTGGTAGAACTGCCCCCTTCAGGCTTTGTATCCCCCTGCAACTCCCACAGACTTCTCCTTAACAGCTGGCGTACCAACTGGCATTTACTGGTTTACATGCCTGTCTCCTTCCTCGAGAGTGTTGTTTGCCTGGGAGTAGGGCCATGTCTTATTAATCTCTGTGGCCCTTGCTCCCAGCAACATGCTTATTATCCAGCAGGTGCTCAAGAAATATTTTATAATGAAAGAAAGAAGGAAAAAAAAATGAAGCTTCATTTTTTTGGGACATTGTGGTATTTCCTGAAATGCCGTCACTGATACTGTAAGGTGCAGGTTGGAGACATAATGTAGTCTTAGAGATAGCATCTTAAGGCAGATCACTGAAAGATGAACCTCTGGCTTTGGCAGAAAGCTTTGATGGAGAACACCAACACAGCAAGGCAAGTCATAGGGATCTTTATTAGACAATATCAAATTAAATGGGATCAGCCACCACACTGAAGACAGTCAGGACTACTCCAGGGAAAGGATCACCAG
>NW_027527392.1:225077-227858 GCF_008692635.1 Crocuta crocuta | reverse complement strand
CCCTGGAAAGTCTGTTTTTCTCAGGGGAAATTCTTAGTAATTATTTGTAAAAACAAAACAAAACAAAACAAGAAACAAAACTCAGCTGGAGACTGGCCCATCCTTTGGTTTGAATCAGCCCTCTGGATTCCAGCTCAAATGGCCACCTTGCCCTCTCTCTGAATCTTCATCTCTCTTTACTTCTTTATTCTCTCTCCTGTCCACTGTTCTAAAAACTATATGATGGGAGAGATTATGTCTCTTAATTCACCACTGCATACCTGTACATAGCATGGTGCCTAACACATAATGCGTATGTGATAAAAAAATTTTTGAATGAATGAATGAATGAAAAATGAATCTGCAAAACCCAAAACTCCAGTTTCTTTCATGTACTAGCGTGGGTCATGGTGTTCAACTATCCAACTCAACTTCAACAGATGAGTCTAAAGTTCAGGTGTTCTTAACCTTGGACCCACTGACACTTAATTGGTCCCTAGATAGAATTTAAGGAGTCTGTGACTGCATGGGGAATAAAAATCTCTTTATTTCCACTAACCTTTAACTGAAATGTAGTAGCTTTTTCTTAAATANTTGGAATTATTGTATTAATTATTACTGCCACTAGATTTTGTTACTTAATGTATTAATAAAGAAGCACACATACTACTATGTCATAAATTTATTGAATATCCAAATTAATCTTAATGAACCTGAATGAATGCATTAAAATTATAATAATGTCATTTCCAAGTAACTGGACTCCTTGGTAATCTTACACATGTTATTTTATACATTTAAAAATATTCCTAGAAGGGGTCCTTAGGCTTCACCACACTGCCAAGGGAGCCCATGGTACAAACAAGGTTAAAAGCTGTTATGTACTTCTAGTTAGATAGAAAGCATATCTAGTTAGATATGTGCATTCTCAATAACTCAATAATAATTGAGTTTGTGAAAAGGAATACACATGTATTTAGGTATCTTATACTTCAATAAAATGTTTTTTAAGTTTATTTATTTTGAGAGCGAGCGAGCAAGAGCAAGAACACACATGCACACATGAGCAGGGAAGGGGCAGAAAGAGAAGGAGAGAGAGAATCCCAAGCAGGCTCTGTGCTGTCAGTGCTGATCCTAACATGGGACTGAATCCCACCACTTGTGAGATCATGAGCTAAGCTGAAATCAAGAGTCAGATGCTTAACTGACTGAGCCACCCAGATGCCCCAATGAAATATTTTTTATATTAGCCTGAACCAATCATGGCAATCCCATATCAGTAATTAATTTAAAAAAGGATATAGGGCCTAATCTGGGCTGATGAAACATAAGAAGAAATTCTGCCGGGGGACTGCAAAAGTAACATGGAGAGAGAAGCCCCTCTTGGTTTGCCTTTTGTTGTATCTGCATGTTATACCTGGAGTTGCTCTGGCTGTCTCATGGAGGGTGACAGAGCCAAATCAGGCTGGGGATGCAACATCACATGCTTGGAGTCTGTTCTGCCTATGGACACTTGTAATTGGACCAAAATATTTTCTTATTTTTTAAAAATCTATTTGAGACTGGGGCGCCTGGGTGGCTTAGTCAGTTAAGTGTCCGACTTTCACTTAGGTCATGATCTCGCGGTTCGTGGGTTCGGGTCCCGCGTCGGGCTCTGTGCTGACAGCCAGCTCAGAGCCTGGAGCCTATTTCGGAGTCTGTATCTCCCTCTCTCTCTGACCCTCCCCTGCCCACGCTGTTTCTCTCTCTCCTAGAAATAAATTTAAAAAAAAATCTATTTGAGACTGATTTTATGTTACTTGCAATCCAGTGCATACCTACTGATACATAGGTATGAACACAGAATGGGGAGTTACCTTCTTTAAGCCCCATTCTCTGATTTGGACCATGACCTCCAAAAGTATTTGGCTTCTTGTGTCTGCTTGAAGCCTCAGGACATGATTACACTGTCATTGTGTGGTCTGAGCATGAATAGCTCATGATGCTTTTTTGGTAAATGCAATGCTTGAACAGCCGCTGGCTGGGAGGTGCACATGTTGACTGTTGCTGTGGAGTTTTTACACCGTCCTTTGAGTCCTGGCAAAGGAAGTGAAAGTACAGCAGTTGTACTCGTTCTGGATACAGAGAACACAAACACAAACCTGATTACTACTCGTGGAATTAAGAAGAGTGTTTTCTTGATACGCTGGATGTAAAATCCTTCCCAAGCATAGATGAGGGAGGAGTCTGCTACAGACACCCTCATAGATTCTGCATCTACCATGAGATAGTCATTTAGCTCAGGAGCTGATTCCCTGCTGGTTGCTGATCTCCTCTTCGCACCTCAGTGCGTGGACCTTGGCCAGCCACTCCTGGACCACACTTCGACTGACTCCACAAGTTAGCAGCTAACAACAATAGACTAGTTTGGGCCCTATTTGGTATCCATTCAACTCCCTTTTGTGAGCTTAGCATTACCTAAACTTTGATGTTCTTCTCTGGCCCCTGGGCTTGGAATGCTGCATGACATCCTCTAGTATATCAATTTCATTAATCTTTTCAAAGAACCAACTTTTGGCTTTGTTGATTATGCTCTACTATTTTCTATTCTCAGATTTCTATCGTCAGCTTTAGTATTCCCTTCCTTCTACTTTCCCTGGATTTGGTTTGTTATTTTTATTTTTTATTTTATTTTGTTTTTTTTAAAAATATTTTTATTTATTTCTAGGAGAGAGAGGGAGAGACAGCGTGAGCAGGGGAGGGTCATAGAGAGAGAGGGAGACACAGACTCTGAAATAGGCTCCAGGCTCTGAGCTGGCAGTC
>NW_027527392.1:224490-224993 GCF_008692635.1 Crocuta crocuta | reverse complement strand
TGCATGTATTTGTGTGTGTGTGTGTGTGTGTGTGTGTGCTTTATAGTTTATTCTTTTTTTCCCCTTCATAGTTTGTTGTCAAGTTGGTGTCCATATAACACCCAGTGCTCATCCCAACAAATGCCTTCCTCCATGCCGATTACCCTCTTTCCCCTCTCCCCCACCCCCATCAGCCCTTAGTTCTCAGCATTCAACAGTCTCTCATGGTTTGCCGCCCTCCCTCTCCCCACCTATTTTTCCCCTTCCCCTCCCCCATGGTCCTCTGTTACGTTCCTCATAATCCACCTATATGTGCAAACATATGGTAGCTGTCCTTCTCTGCCTGACTTATTTTGCTCAGCATAACACCCTCCATTTCCATCCATGTTGCTACAAATGGTCAGATTTCATTCTTTCTCATTGCCATGTAGTATTCCATTGTATAGATAAACCACATCTTCTTGATCCATTCATCAGTTGATGGATATTTAGGCTCTTTCCATGATTTGGCTATTGTTGAGAGT
>NW_027527392.1:219771-223851 GCF_008692635.1 Crocuta crocuta | reverse complement strand
TTTCATTTTCATTTGTTTCCATATATTTTAAAATTTCTTCTCTAATTGCCTGACTGGCCCATTCATTCTTTAGTAGGGTGTTCTTTAACTTCCATGTTTTTGGAGTTTTTTCCAGACTTTTTCCAGTGATTGATTTCAAGTTTCAGAGCATTGTGATCTGAAAGTGTGCATGGCATGATCTTGATTCTTTTATATTTATTGAGGGCTGCTTTGTGACCCAGTAGGTGATCTGTCTTGGAGAATGTGCCATGCACACTTGAGAAGAAAGGGAATTCCATGGCCTCAGGATGTCAAGATCTAAATATATCTATCAAATCCATCTGGTCCAATGTGTCATTCAAGTCCATTGTTTCTTTAGTGATTTTCTGTCTAGTTGATGTATCCATTGCTGTAAGTGGAGTATTAAAGTCCCCTGCTACTGGCATGTTCTTACTCATAAGATTGTTTCTGTTTGTGATTGTTTTATGTATTGAGGTACTTCCATATTCGGTGTGTAGAAATTTATAATTGTTAGCTCTCCCTGATGGATAGACCCTGTAATTATGATATAATGCCCTTCTTCATCCCTTGTTACTGCCTTTACTTTAAAGTCCAGTTTGTCTGATATAAGTACAGCTACTCCAGCTTTCTTTTCACTTCCAGTAACATGATAGATATTTCTCCATCCCGTTACTTACTATATCCCCTGAAGGTGTCCTCAGGTCTAAAATGAGTCTCTTGTAGTCAGCAAACAGATGGATTTTGTTTTTTTATCCATTCTGCTACCCTATGTCTTTTGATAGGAGCATTTAGTCCATTTACATTCAGTGTTATTATTATTGAAAAATATGGGTTTAGAGTCATTGTGTTCTTTGTAGGATTCATGCTTGTGGTGGTGTCTCTGGTACCTTGTATTCCTTGCAACATTTCCCTCATAGAGTCCCCCTCAGGATTTCTTGTCGGGCTGATTTAGTGGTGACAAATTCTTTCAATTGTTCTTTATTTGGGAAAACTTTTATCTCTCCTTCTATTCTGAATGACAGGCTTGCTGGATAGAGGATTCTTGACTGCGTATTTTTTCTGTTCATCACATTGAAGATTTCCTGCCATTCCTTTCTGGCCTGTCAAGTTTCAGTAGATAGGTCTGCAACCACTCTGATAGGTTTCCCTCTGTATGTTAGGGCCCATTTATCCCTAGCTGCTTTCAGAATTCCCTCTTTGCCTTTCTATTTTGCCACTTTCACTATGACGTTTTGTGCAGAAGATCGATTCAATTTTGGTCTGAGGGGAGTTCTCTGTGCCTCTTGGATTTCAATGTCTGTTTCCTTCCCCAGATTACATAAATTCTCAGCTATAATTTGTTCAAGGACTCCTTCAGAGCCTTTCCCTCTCTCTTCTTCTGGAATTCCTATGATACAGATATTGTTACATTTGTTTGTGTCACTCAGCTCTCGAACTCTCCTTTTGTCCTCCTGGATCAGTTTATCTCTCATTTTCTCGGCTGCTTCTTTTTCTATAATTGTGTCTTCTAATTCACCTATTCTCCTCTCTGCCTCTTTAATCCAAGCATTGGCCACCTCCATTTTACTATGCACCTCATTTATAGCATTTTTTAATTCATCACAACTATTTTTAAGCTCCATAGTCTTTGTAGCAATAGCTTCTCTGATGTGTTCCATGCCTTTTTTAAGCCCAGCGATTAATTTTATGACTGTTGTTCTAAATTCTTGTTCATTTATGTTGCTTATTATATCTGTTTTGAGCAGTTCTTTAGCTGTCATTTCTTCCTGGAATTTCTTTAGAGGAGAGTTCTTCTGTTTCATCATTTTGGCTAGCTTTCTGTCTTTTGTTGGTTTTAAAGGCTTGTTATGTGATCTGCACCTGCGAGTACTGCTGTATTAAAGAGGGCTCATTGACTGTCCATGGCCTGTCAGTTCAGGAAGTGTTCCTTCAATGGTGTCTCTTGGTCTCTCTTGTTGAGACTTTGGTTATTTTATTTCCCTACTCGTAGTGGTATTTTGGACTCTCCACCATGTGTACTTTGGCTTGTTTCTTGAAGTAGCCCTTTGAATGCTATCCATGCATGTCTCATGCTGCTCACACAATCTGTCATGGGGAGGCTATTGGAGAGGACAACCACAGCAGGGTCCTGCATTCAGGGTATCTGTCCCCTGGTAGTTCATCAGTAGCTCGGCTCCTACCTCCTTTTAGCAAATAAGTGACTTTGTTCATTGCCTCTGAAGGTTTATTTTTCCAAAAGAGTTGGGTGAGGGCTGGAAGGCAATTAAGAAAAGTATCTAATGTATGTATTTAAAGCTATAATATCCACTCTATCCACTGCTCTAGCTACACCCATCAGTTTTGATATACAGTGTCTTTCTTTATCATTAGTTCAAATGTTTTATCATTTACATTGTGATTTCTTTGACTCACGGATTATTTAGAAGCGTATTGCTTAATACTCAATGAGTTGTGAACTTTCTAGTAATCTTTTTGTTACTGATTCCTGGCTTAAGATCACTGTGGTCACAGATCACACTGTATGATTTCCACACTTTGAAATTTGTTGAGACTTGACAAACTGTGTATATGTCAGATTTTGGTAAATGTTCTTGTGCATTTGAAAAAGAATGCGTGTTCTGTTATTGTTGGGACTGCCCCGTTTTGAACCTCATTCCATATTTCATTATCGTTTTGTGTCTTTCCTCTTTTCAGACTCTAGCATCATATCCCATAATGTGTCTTCCTGCTGAGTGCTTTCTGGTATCCAACACCAAGGCCACTGAATGAGATGCAGGGAAGTTGCATCGAATTTGCACAGCCATTGTCTTTTCTCTAGTTTTTAGGAGGCAATCAGAGGTGGTAAGTCTGTACTAGGGAGAATTAGCCTTAGCATCCAGACCTAGAAATGCAGCAAAACCATGAGAAACCTCTTCACTTCCACAGAGGGTGTTCCAAATAAATATCCCCTTCCTTGATAAAAACATATTTATACAAATAGATACAGTTTCTGTCTGGGAGCAGGTGGAAAGAGTCACAAAGGGCTATGGAGAAGGTGGGCTTGGAGAACATAGGCTGTAGCCCAAATATCACTGACATGTATGCAAGATGAACTACACGTGGCAGTGGCCACATGGTTGTTTCAAGTGCCCCTTGGTGCCTGTTACATTGAAACCTAAATATAAACTGGAGTAAAGGTGGATCCTAGCTGTGATATTGTGAACCTGTGAATAGTGTGAGAAAGGATATGTCCATTGAGGCTTTAAAAAATATGTATGACGCTTCTTAGTCCCTTGCTATTCTGTATGAATCTATCTAAACAGTGATTCCTACTAAATACTTAGCTCTCCTGACTCTGAATGCTATATAGGCAGCTTTACCTCCATATACGTTTCCCACAGTCAGAATAATTTAGTCTAAAATATGCACAAACTGTGCGTCAGCCTTGAAGAGAATCATGAGAAAATAAAGACAAGAGAGCTAAAGTAAATGGCAAAAGAGCAATGCTGTGCCTCTGGGTGATACTAAGGAGATTGAGGCAAAGCAAAGTAGGAGGTCAAAATTTCATTTCTATGGAGTTAGGAGTGGAGATGGATGGAAGATAAGTTCTTGATGTGCTTGACCTTTAAGACCTCAGGTCAGAGTTAAATCTCTGTAATCCTGATTTAAGGGACTTTGGCAGGGTTTATGGAGAAATGGTTCTAAATAGTCAAGGACTTTCCTTTCACTTCTCCATATAGGTTTAGGAAACAGTCAAGGGTTCCAGTGGGTCTTCCTTCTTGAGGGAAAGCTTGGAATAGAGAGTTTAATGTGATGAACTACAGCTTCTATTTCTGCAGTGGGAATTGGGGCTGCAAATGGTCCTTGTTATCATTCTCTTTCTCTATCCTTTCTAAATTCCCTTCACCTGCAGCTCTCATCTCTGCTGGTTCAGTGGCTTGCCCAGTGATATGACCTAAACCCTTATTGCTGAGGAGTCTAAGCCCTGGTAACTATTCCCTTTGTGGACTGAGGCTGACACACTCATCTATTCACAGTCTCCTTTGGACGAGGGAGTACCATGAAGTGCCCAACCATATCATATGGGTTTCATGTATATTG
>NW_027527392.1:210570-218513 GCF_008692635.1 Crocuta crocuta | reverse complement strand
CTGAACAGGATCAATCCCCCCTGTAAGATGGTGGTTACTCTATTTGCCTGCTGAACCCAAGACACAAGAAGCACAGATAATCCAAGTGGCATCTTGCTGTATCCTCTGAAGGGGGTTGGGGCGGCAAGAGTGTGCTCTCTTTGGGACATCCTAATCAAGCAGAGCTCAAAGTTGAAGGGATGGAAAGCACAGAGTCCCCCAATGGGTCACTGGGAATAATGGCAGGTGGGATCACTCCTACCTCCACTCCTTGGTTCACAGTCGCATGCACTCTTCTTGTGGGGAATACAGTACCATACAGAGGTCTCTAAATCAGTGTATATACTGAATCCTAGATGATGGCATTGCATCCTTGCAGAGTCTTGCCTCTGAGGTAGTACTTCAGCTATAGTTTTAGCAGGCAATCTCATTGCTCTATGATGCCCAGTTGCATTGTGAACAGTATAGTATGTAATATAACCAGTGGATCCCAGAATCAGGGGCTCACTTGCTTCCCTCTGGTGCTGTGAAATGAAGCATCCTGGTCAGACACTACATTATATGGGATTGCATCCTTGTGTATCAGGCATTTTGTAAGCCCTTGGATAGTAGCGCTGGCTGAGGGTCTGCAGACAGAAAAGGGAAAACTGTATTTGTGGAATGAATATCTATTTCTATGAGAATAAACTGCTGGATTTTCTAGGGTGGAAGTGACCCAAATGAAGTCAATTGTACCAAGTGGCCCATCAATCTTCTCAAGGAAAAGTATCATATTGGAGGCTCAGCATTGGTCTATGGTGCTAACAGGTTGGACATCCTGAAGTGGCAGTAATAGATTCCTTTTGGGCCCATGTGTGACCTCCATCTCTGCCCCTGTGGTTACTCTGTTGTTTCCATTGTGTCAGTTCTGTGGTGGCTGATGACAAAGTCTGGATGCCATCAACCAGCCAACTGATTGTGTCTACTTTGTTGGTCACTGCCTCATCCATGGTGGATGCTTTCTCGTGGGTGTTAACATGAGAATCATGGATCTTGATTCTTTGTAGCCATTTCCATATATCCATCCACATGCCAAGCAAACAAAACAGATTTTATGACAAAGATAGTCACCCATGCAAATAATATAAGGCAAACAGTTCTCAAAGGATAAACAGGACCCAGAATGTTTTTTCCCCTGGGGCACCCATTGATCTGATTTGTGTGCTCTCACCTCCAGCAAATGGAACTTCTGTGTGTTGAGCCCTGCAAGTTGGAGGGCCCAATTGACATTTTATGTGGTGAATGTTCAGAGGATTGCACTCCTCAGGAAGGCTTTATTGAATCTGAATCCCAGAAAACAGGACAACCTTCGCCAAGTCTCTGTCAATTGAAAGAGTGTAACCATTTCATTTTATGTGCAGGACCTTAAGCTCTTCAAGGCAACATGTTCAAGTTGAAAAAGTCCATCTCAGGGCCCTTGTTTCCTGTTTCTATCCCTTTCCCTATTTGAACTTTCACCCCAACCCAGAAGCAAAAACAAAATGCCTTCTATTTGGAGGAAACCAAGAAATCGTTTTGATACCTTGTTTTATGACCCAAACCTATATATTACTGACTGCCACAATGTTATTTCCCCCTGCACACTCATCATTCATAGTTACAGGGGTGAAAATAGTCCAAAATGGTATGTAATGTCTGTTACACATTTAGATGCATAAATTTGGTTGTCAAGATGGTGATTTAATAGAAACTTATAGGTTCATTATAGACTATTTTTAATGCCTAGGATCTTTTAAAAAGTGCGCACATGTGTTGTTTTTATTTCTGTCTTCTTGGCAATGTTATTTCTTTGTAATATAGTCTTACTTTATTTATCATGGTCTGGACCTAATAAATTTTGGCAATAGGCTTAGAGTAAATTAAGGAAGATGCATTTATTCTCTTAAGAGTCAGGAAGTAAAGCATTTTTATTTCATATCCATAATGTCAGCGATAAACCCAAAGTCTTAAGTCCAGTGACATTAGGCATGGAAGTTGACTATGGGATTTCTCATTTTAACATATTATTTCTTTGGGACTATAAATCATTGACATTGGATTAGCCCCCTGAGATTTCACGCTGTTGAAAAACAAAATTCATTGAAGTAAATTTTAAAGACCATATTGGCTTTATTCAATGATTCATGAATCAGGCAGTATTCATCTAGCAGATAGAAAGGGGTTTCAAGTCTTTCAAAATGAAAGACTTTTATAGGCAGAAGGGAGCAGGAACAAGGAAGTTGTGCTAGGCAAAAAGGAGATTGGTTGCGGCAAAGTCACTTTACTTTAGGGCACAGCAAGGGTCTATCAGACAGATTACCTACCTAGTGCTCACCAGGTAGGTGCTAAACAGGTTTTGGGCCTGTTTTCTTTTTTTTTTTTTTCCTTAAACTTATTTATTTATTTTAAGGGGTGGTGGTTGAGGGTTCAGAGAGAGAAGTAGAGAGAGAGAGACAGAGCAGGCTATCCCAGGCAGGCTCCACATCAGCATCACAAAGCGCTCAAATTCACGAACGGTGAGATCATGACCTGAGCTAAAACCAAGAGTTGACAACTGACTGAGCCACCCAGCCCTACCCCCACCCCCATTGTCTTGTTTTTAACAAGGTTTGTGCCAGTCTAAATGATTTTGATTGTGTTTTTAGTTTAATTTGAAAAATTTTTCATGCCTTTTACAGTGTAGTTTTTTTTCTCTCTCATTCATGACCTCTTGTCCTCCTTCTCACTCTTATAATCAGAGGTCAAATTTTTTATTCTCACGTAAGTGATCTAGAATGAAAGTGAGGATATAAAGTGTAAGATATTTTTCAAATAATTTGAATAATTCTTTACTGGGAATTGAAGTTGTAAATGCCTTCGCTATATTCTTTTGAAAGTAGAGTCAAGGATGAGTTATAGTAATGAAAAGCTGACATTTCTGTACAATGAAAGAGACAATCATGATTTTTCTACACTGTGTTTAGTAATTCACCTTCAGGGACTTTCAGGGTCATTCTTACCAGTTGAGGCTAGGGAGAAGAAGAGAAATCAGCCAAGAATGCTACTAGAAATTATGCTATTCATGTCTAATCCTATTGACTGTCCCTGATACCACCAATGCAAGATAAGAGTCAGAATATTATAGAGCAATGCTGTCCAAAGGAAGTATAATGTGAGCTATGTGAGTGATTAAAAAAAAAATTTCCAGTAGACACATCAAAAAGAAAAAGAAACAGATGAATGTAATTTTAGTAACATATTTAACATATATCCAAGATATTCACCTTTCAATGTGTGATAAGTATAGAAGTATTAATGAGATATTTGATTTTCTTCTTGGCATAAGTCTTCAAAATATAATATGTATTGTATACATCCAGCATATCTCAATTTGGACTTGCCACATTTCAAGCTTTCAGGAGCCACATCCAGTGAGTGACTACCAGAGTGGACAAAGAAGGCATGGAGAAGAGTTTATCCTATATGCTTTCTCTCTGACACATAAGGACTCTAGAACCAGAGAGGGTACACTACTTGCCACACTCACACTGCTGCATCAGAAAGCAAGACTGAAAAACAGATCTTCTAACTACCTCTCAAGGCCACTTTCTGTACGTCAAGAGGTTATTTTGCTCTGAAACCTTATTGACTACCTCCCCCCAAATCTCACCTTTATTTTGCCCCTGTACTTTTCATCAAGCAAAAGAATCTTATTTCAGCGATGGTGTCATAGGGGACCCTCACTTCGTTAAGAAGGGAGTGGAGGTGCACCTGGAACTAATACACTACTGTATGTCAACTACACTTCAATTAAGTGTTCTTAAACTCTTCACACATGGAGAAAAAGAAGGAAGTGAAGAGATATTAAATAATGTTTTAAAAGCCCCCTATTTGTTTGAGATGAGTTAAAAATCTCTAAGCCTGGGTAAATTATATCTGTGGTCATTAAAAGAGCATGCAGAATGAGATTAGAGAACTGCTATTGGTTACCAGGAAAATGATGGAGAAAGGAAGAAATGCTAGAGGATTGGCACACATCCAGAGTTTCCAACTGGAAAAGGCAAATGATACTGGTAGCTGATGTGTATATAGTACCCAGTGGGTGCCAGGATCTGTTTCTGAGTGATTTAGATTCATCAATTCCTCACAACAACCTTACGAGGTAAGCATTAATACTATCTTTACTTATCCAATGAGGAAACTGAGACACAGAGAAGTTAAATAATCTGCCCAAGATACATTGCTAGTAGATGGCAGAGCCAGGATTTGAGCCAGGGAATCTGACTCTGGAGTCTAATTTTTTGAATTGGTATTACACTACTCACAGATTAAAGATTTCAGTATTTGTCTAGTTCCCTGCCCTTTCATCTGCCCTCTCCCCATGGCTGAGAATCACCTGATATCTGTTTGAAAGTTCAGCCCAAGCCAGGCTCTTGGGCAGGTGGTGACTTCTATAAGAGAGGTCCTAGTTCAATGTTTTGGTAGTACACCATCATATTTTATGGGCTACTGTGCCCCCCCTCCCTTGTGCCTCAATTCTTCCTTGCAATATCCATCACTAATTTAGGTATTGGAGTCTGTTCTTGGACCTGTTTGCAACTTGTGGATAGAAGATCCTGATACCTTCGTCTCCTCAGATCACTGTACAGAACCTTCTCCTTGGCATTACTTACCAGCCAACTCTATTCCCTTACTTTTTGAGAGACTACCATGACACCAATTGCTTTTGCCAAAGCATTGTGAGGGATTATACTCCCTACCCACCATGTTCCACCTATTGGTCAGAACTTCCTCCCATCACTCAAATTGCCCCCAATTGCCCATATCCATCCCAGCAACTGGATCTAATTCCAAGATCAAGCCCCTCCCGTCCTAGTTTGCTTGGTTTTATGCACTGGTGAAAGCTTCCAGTTATGAGTGAAATACCATAGTGTTAAGTCATTGAGCTGGACACTGGTCGTTGGAGAAATTATAAGTGTATTATTAAACAGTTAATTTAGAAGCACTTCACATGAAAAGCGATGATTATTAAGAAATCCTTCCAAACCCAAACTCAGTCACCCTTTCCACTTTTTGGATAGTGTTATTAAAATTGCCAACAAGAAGAGTGCCTTAGATATAGTATATCTGGGTCTCAGCAAGCTACTTAACAGGGCTATCATGATATTTTGTGGATGAGAAACAAAGAGTATAGTTTGATTGATAGAATAGATATGTAAATTTATGTCTGGTCTTAAATGTAAATTTTGAGCTGGATCTCTGATACTGTTGTAAGGGTCTTCCTCTTGGTGAGGAGGAAAATTTTGTTCTCTATCCTTCAAAATTCTTCCAGCTTATCTAAGAGTTAAGTTGATATGAGGCAGAATGACAGGAGAAAATAAAAATTATATACTTGGAAACATGCACAATGAGTTGTATAAGTCATCCTGAACTAAGGAGGAGTGAGTAGGGGTCTGGGACTTCAAAGAGAAGGAAACTAATTCAGAGGAAGCTGAAAAAGAGTAAATGTTTGGTAAACAAATGGTTGCTGATCCATTCAGAAACAGCAGGACATAGGGATGAATTTTAACAAATTTTGCTAAACTCCTCCCTGTCTACCACCTCTAATTTATATTATAATGTAGTTACGGTGATAACTCTCTTCTGAGAATAGATCCTTTATCTAAATTCTTTTATGCAATTAGGGGGAAGGTCAAAGTTTCTTCCTGAGCCTTTCCGGTCTTGATCATTTTCTGCTCACAGTAATCTGCCTGCCAAAGAGGCACATTTTGAGGCTTGAGGCTTCTCTCCCTTGGCCCCGACACTTTTAACCCTGGCCTTTTCTACATTTTATTAAACACTGTAATAAACACTTATGAGGAAAGCCCAGCAAATGTGTAGAAGATGCAGAATAGAGACAAATAGATCCCATGGCCAATGGCATACTCAGAGGGTTCTCTACAAGCTAGAATGAAGGGTTAAAATGAACAAGATTAAATGCAATAAAAATACATGTAAATGCATGTGCTTTTATTTAAAAATTAAACTATACAAAAACTGTATCAATGGAACAGGGGCTAACATTAGTATAGTGGGGGGCCGACTCTTAGAACCTTTAATTTATTATAAACTTCTCGTGAGTGAGAAGTGTACATGGCTGCCAAGTATCGAATATGATCTTGGACTACATTAATTCTAGTATAATGGAAAGGCTAATTCTATTGTACTTGGTACCTGCCAGATTCTGTCTGTATGATTGTACTCAGATCATGGCAGGCTGACAAACTGCCATGGATATGAGACAGGCAGTCAGGGTGGAAAAGGGTCTAGAACTAATGGTATACTGGAGCCAGCTGGTACTCACTTCTAGAAATTGCTAAATATTCAGCAATTTTTGAGCTGGTGATTAAACCCTTGGTAGCTTGAAATGGACCCTGGTGGGAGTATTTACACCATGGTAATTGGAATATGCTAGAAATCAGCACTTTTTATTTTCTAGACAGCGGGTTTGTCGGGACACCACTGTCAGTAACCCAATGATCTGAGGAGTGATTAAAGACAGAGAGGTTGTTACATTCATTCAAAAAGAAAGAAAAAACTCAAGGAAGCAGAGGATGAGGATTTCTGAGCCATCTTTAAAGATTTCAAGAGTTTAGATTTTTCTTTTTCAGTAAATTGGAGCCCTGCTTCTCAAATAAGTCTTGTTATACTCTAGGGACAGGACCACTGCCGTAGCCTCCCTTCCCAGCCAGAGGTATAGCCCCAAACTGCCAGCCACTGGTGAGAAATTTCTCTCAAGTTTCTCATATTGTCTTTAAAAGTTATACAAATTTTACACTTTAAAATGATCTGTATCTTTCTGAATATAACAATAATAGATTAAAGAGGCACTTCTCAGAATTTTCTGTGTACAAATCACCTGGGAACCTTGTTAACATGCAAATTCCAAATTGAGTAGTTCTGGGGGAGGGACTGAAATTCTGAATTTCTAAAGCCAAAGCTGCTAGTTTATACTTTGGGTAGCAAGGGTTTAAATGCCTTTACTTATAGATTTTGGATACTAGCCTTTTATCTGACATGTCATTTGCAACTATCTTTTCCCATCCTGGTCGGTTGCCTATTAGTTTTATGGATTGTTTCCTTTGCTGTGCAGAAGCTTTTTATCTTGATGAGGTCCCAGTAGTTCATTTTTGCTTCTGATTCCCTTGCCTTTGGAGAGGTTTTGAGTAAGAAATTGCTGACCTCAGCAAGGAGGTCAAGGAGGTTGCTTTCTCCTCTAGGGTTTTGATGGTTTCCTGTCTCACATTCAGGTCCTTCATCCATTTTGAGTTTATTTTTGTGTATGGTGTGAGAAAGTGATCTAGTTTCATTCTTCTGCATGTTGCTGTCCAGTTCACGCAGCACCATCTGTTAAAGAGACTGTCTTTTTTCCATTGGATACTCTTTCCTGTTTTGTCAAAGATTAATTGGCCATACAATTGTGGGTCCAATTCTGGGTTCTCTGTTATATTCCATTGGTCTATGTGTCTGTTTTTGTGCCAATATCATGCTGTCTTGATGCTTATGGCTTTGTAGTAGAGACTAAAGTCTGGAATTGTGATGCGTACCATTTTGGTTTTCTTCTTCAATGTTACTTTGGCTATTCGGGGGTCTTTTGTGGTTCCATACAAATTTTAGGATTATTCTAGCTTTGAGAAGAACGTTGGTGCAATTTTGATAGGGATTGCATTGAATGTGTAGATTGCTTTGGGTGATGGGCATGGAGGGGGGCACTTGTTGGGATGAGCACTGGGTGTTATATGGAAACCCACTAGACAATACACTATATTAAAATAATAAATAAATGCCTTTACTTGCTTTCTCTTCCCCCAAGTTTATCTTCTAGTAAATTTGGCACCCATGGCGATAGGGCTTGTTTAATCTGTGTTTAATATCTGTCTCCCACAGAGACACAAGCCTTTAGGGGTATATAAATGTCCTTATAAAAA
>NW_027527392.1:208898-210458 GCF_008692635.1 Crocuta crocuta | reverse complement strand
TTAGGGGAAAATAAATGTACCTATAAAAAGCTTGGAGTTTAAAAAGTTTAAAACTTTTTAAATTTTTAAAATTTTTTTAAATTTATTTTTGAGAGAGAGACAGAGTGCAGGCTGGAGAGGAGCAGAGAGAGAGGGAGACACAGAATCTAAAGCAGGCTCTAGGCTCTGAGGTGTCAGCACAGAGCCCAAAGCAGGGCTCAAACCCACAAATAACAAGAATCATGACCTGAGCCGAAGTTGGCCCTTCAACTTAATGAGCCACCCAGGCACCCCTGGAGTTGAAACTTTTTAGACTTACTTGCGTTGCCTCATTTGCCCTCTTGTAGAATTCCTTTTTACCATACAGTGCTGTGGCCTTATTGTCTCTGCCCATACTGAGTATCATTACAAAAGACAGCGGAGGAAGTTTCATTCTTTGACCCATTGCAGGGACATTGTCTAGGACGTCATCCACTATGCTACATTCTGTTCTCTGTTTGAGGGCTCAGGGGAACTTTCTCTTAAGTTTTATTTCCAGCAGTTGCTTCTTCTGAATACTTCATTCTTTCTGATCTTACCAACACCCTGAATCTCATAGTTGAAGGCACTTTCCTCTTTCATTCAACATTCATCTGACACAGAACCACAGAACGATTGAGCACCTGCTGGGCTCCAAGTACCAGCAGGGATGGGGCAGAGCAGGGAACAAAACTGACATATATTCCTGCTCTCCTGGAACCTATATCCCAGTGGCTCTTCCCTGTGATAGTTAGGAAATACAGAGCCACTTTGGAGGCTGCCTCCAACAACTCTAAAAGGCCCGATAAAAGACAGCTCGGGTTTGAACCTGGCTCCTGGTTGTATGATTTTCCAACTCTCATCTTCTCTATACCAGATTATCTCAACTCTTTATTTTTCTTTTGTATACCATGTGCATTTTATTTGTTTGAAGCTGCCTCAAATCCTCTATGGAATGAGGCAGTATATAGATAGCTCATTAAATATGTGGAGCTAGAGAAATCAGAACTAAAGCCAATGCAGTAAAATTACAGGGAATTAAACTTTAGCCTCCTGTACAAATAGTCTGATGTCCTGAAATGAAATGGCTCACCTTAAAATACAGGGACTTTTATGACACTGTTATTGGCATTTCACTTTGTTTGGGGAATTTTGACGTGCTGCTTCATGACATGAAGGGCATTTATACTAGATAATACCTCAGTGCCTTTCAGTAATTGGATTGTAGACACATTTCCATGATTTTAATTCTATAGACAACAGTGGCTCCTCCTTTCCCCACCAGCCCCAATAGCCACTGGAGAAGATGAATTCTTTAGGGAAGATGGTGGCCCTGGGGGATCCCACATGTTGAGGTAGGGGGTGCGGAGTTGGGGAGAGGGAGAGTGGCTTCTGCCAGAAAAGCAGCCCAAAAATCAAATCCTCCACCTGGGATGTGTTTTGTGACACTCACTAAAATCTAAACTCCTGATTTTTCTTCTAACTTGTCTTGACCCAATTCATGGTTTTCTTCAGATGAATAAAAAACCCCTGTATTTATAGTGGATGCTGTACACCAGCCAG
>NW_027527392.1:189083-208865 GCF_008692635.1 Crocuta crocuta | reverse complement strand
TCTGTGGTATTTTTTATATCATAAGCAGCTGCTCTCTGAGCCAACACAGAGTGAAAGAGGCCGATTTGTACTTTTACGGCCAGATATGAAACCGGCTTTCAGTAATTTGGGAAGCACGTGCTGCCACTTGTGATCCTCAGGGTGCTAATTTTGAAATGAGCCCTGAAGATTGCAGATACTATGATTAACATAACCCTGAAAGGTAGCCCCATTTTAGCCACTTCCTCGAAACCAGGGAATTTTAATGAATTAATTGATTTTAACTTCAGTATGAAATATTAGCACTTGTGATGCTGCTACTCTGTGACTACACAGAGGCATCATTTATGACCTTTGTAACTACATTCCATTCACTGAAACATGACAACTATGCTAAAGAAATACTTTCCTCCTTGCTGCTGCTTCTCCCAATGAGAGCTTTTAGCAAAGGGCATAGAAAGTCCTGCCAATAAATAACAAAAATTTACTATCTTCACCATCATTTTACAGTCTTGCTCTCCCCATAAGAGGAACACAGAGAGCAGAATGGATAAAATCAACCTGCTTTGCTCAGCACCAAGGACATGTTATTACTCAGATGGGGTATTACTCAGACTAAGGGGGAGATTAGGAGAAATATACAGACTGACAGTGGTGTTGCCTCAGACGTGTTTCTTGGTCATTATCATTGTTGCCCTCACTATTCCAATTTCCCACCCCTTATGGCTGTCTGCCCCAACTCTTTCCAATGCCGTAGAAATCAGCATCGTTTTCACCTTCTGAAGACACTGAAAGACAGAAATCCCTTGAGTCAAAAGCTGTCTAGAAGGAATCCTTTCTGTATTCCATTTGTGGGACTGAACATTCCTCTCCCCTGTAAGCGACTAGGATGCTTTAGAAAGTGTGTCTTCAGACTCCTTGAATTGAGGAAGGAAAAGAGAGCCAGAAAGAGCTTAACTGGAATGAAAAGCATTTTCCTGGATGCTGCCCTCCTGAATTAATCAGGTCCAGCATAGGCGGCTGAAGGAGGTTGTTGGGGAAAAATTCCTTTCTCGTATGACTGAGTATTTCTAGCCAGGCTGCAAACAGAGGAATGCTTTCTCGCCCTTGGTCCAGGGCCATTGCAGCCAGAATCAAAGCAACTGTTTGCCATCCCTATAAGGAACTTTAATGATCTGAAAGAAAATAGCAGGATGTACAAAAAGACCCAAATTTCTCTCCATTAGTGGTTTAAGGGCTCTCGGTATAGTGATTCTTGAAATTACAATTACAGTTCATGAAGTTTCTCTGACAAAGCCCTGCTATGAGATTTGGTTTGAGGAAAGGAGCCCNTTGTCATAGTCCTGGAGAAAAATAGCTTGCATCAGAGGGTGGAAAAAATGTATTTTTCCTCCTTAGTAAGCATGTCTTTTTAAAAATTTAGTCCAAGTTCTCTCTTTTTTCCCATCATTTGAGGCTTAATTCCCATATGCAGACTATTATTGTCATAGCCAGTCCCTTGCTACTCTAAATACATCTTTTATTTTGACGGAGATTTCAATAGCTTCTTCGTCCTTTGTTGTAGTTACAACCAAGGGTCTACCCAAAATCTCACCATGCAAGACATTCACAGGAGCAGGGGCGAGGCACCAAGGATTAGTTGAGTGTTTACAATGGATTGGACACTGGGCCAGACGTTTTTACTAGTGTGATTTAAGCCTCCTCCGATATGCTAAGGCTAGTATAATCATCTCCACTTTATGGATGAAGAAACTGAGGCTCCATTTTCAAGGAGATTCAGCCATTTTCCGAAGTTTCAGCAGTTTGAACCCAGGGCCTCTGACCTCAGAACTGTGTCCTTTCTGATATGCCAAACTGCCTCTTGTTCAGGACAGATTGTGCAATCTCCATTTGACAGATGGCAGTGTAATGGTGAAGGAGGTTTTTAACTTTCTCAAACTCCCATAGTAATCCTTGCCGGGCTGACATTCCTGGAAACCTGTTTACTGTACCAAGCCACTCAGTACAGTGAATCAAGACAGATAATCAGGCTGAATCAGATGTTGCCTGGGCAGTGGATGGGTTTTTTAAGAGAAGCTCCTACTTGATTATAAAACCTATTGATACTCACCTTATACTTAACACAAAGAATAGCTTCAGGTTAGAGATTTACTTGGGGATAGTAGAATCCTCCCCCCTATGACATTAACCAACTTGGTCATGTTATACTGTCTTATTGGTGGCCTACAACCAGTTTCCCTCCTTAGCCATGCAGGCATAGCACTCAATGAGAATAACTGAATCTGCATCAAGAGCTGTGTTTTTACACAATTCCTGGGACCACAGCACAGAGAGACTTTTTCCTATTACATATTCTTGCCTCCTTTGTTGAAGATTAATTGACCATACAATTGTAGGTTTATTTGTGGGCTCTCTATTCTGTTCTGTTGATCTCTGTGTCTGTTTTTGTGCCAGTACCATACTGTTTTGATTACTCTTACTCTGTAGTATATCTTGAAATCTAGAATTGTGATACCTCCAATTTTGTTCTTCTTTTTCAGATTGCTTTGGCTATTTGGGTATTTTGGTTTTTTTTTTTTGTTTTTTTTTTGTGATTCCATATAAATTTTAGGATTATTTATTCTAGTTCTGTGAAAAANTTTTAACATTTGTTCTTCCAGTATATGAATATGAACTGCATTTTTGAATGGCAGCATTTTTGCACATCAGGAATTTTTAAAAAGACACCAATTAAAATGGTAACAAGTACACAAGTTATCTAGGAATATATCTAATAAAAATGTACAAGAATTCCATGGAATAAGTTTTAAAATTTTATTAAAAAATGTTAAAGAAAATCTAAAGTCAAATCTATGAACATACTGTTTTCAAAGATAGGAGGATTCAGCACTATAAATAGTTCACTCTCCCCAAATTGATACATAAATTCAATGTAATCCCAACAAGTTTTATCTTGGTATGCTGTTTCTAAAATATATATGAAGATGGGTGCCTCTGTGGCTCAGTCAGTTTAAGTGTCCAACTCTTGATTTTTGGCTCAGGTCATGATCTCATGGTTGTAGGTTCAAGCCCTGCCTAGGGCTCTGCACTGAGTGTGAAGCCTGCTTGGGATTCTTTCTCTCTCCTTCTCTCTCTCTCTTCCTCCCCTACTTGTGTTCTCTCTCTCTCTCTCTCTCTCACTCTCTCTCTCTCCCCCCTTCTCTCCCCCTCTCTCCCCCTCTCCCAATAAACATTTAAAATAAAATATATNAGAGAGAGGGAGAGAGAGAATCCCAAGCAGGCTGCATGCTGTCAGCCCAGAGCCCATCACAGGGCTCGAGCTCATGAACTGTGAGCTCATGACCCGAGCCAAAATCAAGAGCTGGTCGCTTAACCAGCTGAGCCACCCAGGGGGCCCAAATAGTGTACTCCTGATAAAGTGTAGACAGTGGAACAGAAGACACCCCAGATACAGATGCTTTCATATATGAAAACTTGATATATGACAATTATGACTACAACTAGGAAGGGAAAAAAAACTACTCAGTATATAGTACTGGGAAAATTGGCTATCCCTAAGGGAAAAGAACAAAAATGAATCCCTATATCACCATATGCCATACAAAATGAACTGCTATCTTATTATACACATATATCCAGTCCAGATGGGTTAAGAACTTAAATGTGAAAGAGAAAACCTAAAAACTTTTAGAGGAAAACATAAGGAAATATTCATATAAAAGCTTTGGGGGTATGTAGTGATTTCTTAAATAGGACAGAAAAAGTTCAAACTTTAAAGCAAAAGATTGATATATTTGATTATATTAAATGTCAAGACTTCTTTACATAACAGGTCACCATCAAGAGAGTGAAAAAAATAGCCACAATTTGAGTGAGGATATTTGCAATACAAGTAACTAACAAATAATTCTTATCCAGAATGTATAATAGGTATATGTTATCTATTTTATACACACACACACACTCACTCACACACATGCACGCACACACACACACTCACCTGTGTGTATGTTCTCTTGCTGTGTAACAAATTACCCAATACTTAGAAATTTACAACAACATATGTTTATGATCTCACAGTTTCTGTAGGTCAGGAATCTGGGCGTGGCTCAGCTGGACCTTCGGCTTCAGGGTCTCACAGGCTCCAGGCATCTCAAGGCCCCAACTGGGAAGGACCTTCTTCTGAGCTGAAACTCACGCGGTTGTTGGCAGGTTTCAGTTTCTCATGAGTTGGCAGGAGGCCTCCCTCGGTTCCTTGCCACATGGGCCTCTCCACATTGCATCTCACACATGGCAGCTGGCCTCATTGTGGGGAGCAAGCAGGAGGGCAGAAGAAGGTGCCAGAAAGAGAACCTGCTAGCAAGACACACGTCACGATGTTTTGTAACCTAATCTTGGAGGTGATATCTGGTGAATTTTGCCATATTCCATTTGTTAGAAGCACATTACTAGGTCCAGTCCACATTCCAGGGGAGCAGATTATACAAGACTGTGAATACCAGGAAGTAGGGATCATTGCTGATCATGTTAGGAGTCTATTACAATATATATCAAACTAATAGAAAATTATGCAAAAGACATTAACAGATATTTCACAGCTAGGGAAACACAAATGACCTATAAACAATTCAAACACTTTGCATGTGCGCCAGGACAGGTGTACAGCAGTGTACATAGCATCCTAATTTATAATAGGCAAAAAACTGAAAAAGCAAATGTCCAGCACCAGTAAAATGGATAAATTGTGATACAACCATACAGTGAAATACTGTATAGCAGTAAAACTGCATAAATTATCGCTGCACACATGCACATGCAGCAACTACTCAAAAGCATGATACTGAGTGAAATAAGCAGTGCACAGAAATATATGTACAGTATGACTCCCATTATATAAAGTTCAAGGACAAGGGAAGCCAAATAATTTATGTATTTATATGTTTATGCCTCTGTCAAGGAAATGATGAACAAAACTAGGATAATGGCTTTCTGAGGTGAGGGATAGAACTCTATCGGGGAAGAGACACACAGGGGTTTCAAAGGTGTTGGGCAAAGTGTGTTTAAGTAGTTTTATTTATTATTATTTCAGCAGTGAATACCCAATACATTGTTCTGTATATGTGTTTTTCTCATGCTAAAAAACGCAGGGAATAATAAAATAGCAATGTTTGTTGAGCGCTCCTCTATGCCAGCCACTTTGCACATGCTCTCTTTGAAGGAATGAATCCTGTGCTTTTATTTTTAATGCTTCACCTCTCGTTGTCTGTTTATTGTTTTTACTTTCAGGAGTGTTTACTTGAGATAAAATAGAACATAATGTGTTTAAAACAAGGGATAAATCATGTGATAATAAAAACAATGAAGAAAATGCTAATACTCAATTCAGGGAGAATTTTGTCTTTATACTGAATACAGAACCTAAAACCATTTAATCTACTCACAGAACCCTCTGAGCCAAAAGTAGCAACATGGACAGTCAGGCTAGATCAGAATTTCTCCTCCTCGGCACTATTGCCATTTTGTGCTGGATTTTTCTTTGTTGCTGGGTCTGTCCTATGCACTATAGGATGTTGAGCAGCATCTCTAGTGTCCACCCACTAGATGCCATTAGCCCTCCCTTCCCAAGTTGTGGCCAATGAAATTTTCTTTAGACACTGCCAAATGTCCCCTGGAGGCAAAATCAACCCTGTTTGAGATCCACTGAATTAGGTGTCCTTGGCATGTTCAACAAAAGTGTACATCAGTGAACCTATCACGTGTCTATTTTACATTCCCTTCCATTCATTCATTTATTTCCTTGACATTAATTGAGGTACCTTCTCTAAGAACTAAATGCTAAGTAGCTTTACTAGTTATATCATCCCTCTGAGTTTCTTGAACGTTATTCACTTACTAGCAGAGATACTAGTGCAGAAAGAACCTGACAGTTTAGTCACGATTCTGTACCTCTTTATTTTCTGTTTTAAAATTTTTTTTTGTTTATTTCTGAGAGAGAGAGAGAGAGCATGAGTGGGGAAGAGGAAGAGAGAGAGAGAGAGAGAGAGAGATACACACAGGATCCGAAGCTGGCTCCAGGCTCCAAGCTGTCAGCATGGAGCCTGATGTGTGGCTCAAACTCATGGATGGCAAGATCATGACCTGAGCCAAAGTCAGATGCTTAACGAACTGAGCCACCCAGATGTCCCTGTACTTCTAAACAGAAAGGTGTACCTCAAGAGGTTTCAGGGATACATTAGTGACCACTTATAGGTTTTAACTGACCTTAAAGGGGACATTTAGGTTTTTTTTCGAAGTTTCATTGGGTTTAGCACATGAGGAGCCTCCACTTGTTTAAGTTGGGTGGCTGCTTTAATTGATTAAATGATAACCTGAGCTAAGTGGATATGATGAAAGCAACATTGACCTGTATTAAAAATTTAGGGAAAGGACATTGTAAAAAGTTAATGCACGCACTTATATGCATGCATAAGTATTTTTTCTACTCACACACATGAAAGATTTTCAATCTCTATGCATAGTAAGTATAGGCTGCAGATTTCATCCTGCCCTTTGGATGTTCATTTTCTTCACTTAGTCATTTTAAAGACATTCTTCTAGCTGTGCATAATTTGCTCTTTTTCTGTCCTTGCTTGTGTTTTTAAATTGTGCATTTCCAAGGAATAAAAAGAAACTCCTAACTTGCAGTGTAATTTTGCACAAGAAGTGTATTTTGGTCCCTGCTGCTGTGTCAGCCTCAGAGCAGGGATGCTGTTGCCATGGAGACAGAGATGTTGAACGGGCTTCATCACCTTTGCCCTGATATTTAAAATCATACTCATAGCAAAGCTCTGGCAGACACAGGACTTTCTCTGGTAGGTCAACCACCTCCTCCTGTTTTCTCCTTTAAAAACAACAACTTGGCAGATTAATGCCATTTTTATTTATGACTGTTATAAAATGTAATGTAAATACCCTCTTGCACAGAATGAATGGGTAGCTCTTTGTGTTGTCTTTTTCCAGCATGAAATTGAAATTCCTTGAGAGTTTGCCAAAATGAGTTCCTTTAATGGGTTCTGCTCAGGGTTCTGTCCTCTCTCTTGACTTTCTGAAAGTACCACAGCAGTGGGTAGAGAACAGAGGGAGGCCTAGGACATTAGAGGAGAAGACAAAAACAATAAAAAGGAAGTTAATTGCAAGCTTTTAAGATGTTTACACAAACACCACTGTATTTGGGGGGTGGGCTACTCTCATACACTCCTGGCAGGTGAGTGGGCCAGTATTACCTTTCTGGAGGTAATTCTGTAATACATATGAAAAACCTTAAAAATACCCTTGCCCCATCATTGACCATTCTAGCACATTTGTCTAAGAGAACATACATGCAAGGAAACCAAGATTTGCCTGCAGGATTATTTGCCCCAGTTTTATTTATGACAGTGGAAAACTGGAATCACCCGGTTTCAGAAACATGTCCATGGAAGGGGATTGGTTAAATTAATTCTAGTACAGCACACAATGGAATACTAGGCAACTGTATTAAATAATAGTGTAAAAGCATATTTTGTAACCTGAAAAGTTATTGAAGCAATGCTATTTAATGAAAAAAAAAAGGCAAGTTACAAATCACTAAATGAATTAGTATTCCATTTAAAAAATAATTATAGAAACGTACAAATGGGAAAACTGGAAAGTTATCTGGCATATTTTGGTTTGAGTATTCTTTTAATTTATTTTTTCTCTATTTTATAAGATCTATAGTGGCCATTACTTGTATAATTTTAAACATCAATTAATAAAAAAAATCATGTTTATATATTTTTAATTTAAAAATTCCTGGGAGCTTTCCTTAAGAAAGGGACTTCTTACTCGATGTCCTGAGAATTCCAGAATTAAGTTATTACCTTTTGCTCTCTAACTGATTCTTTAAACATTTTTTGAGTTGGGGCACTTCGGTGGCTCAGTCAGTTAAGCATCCAACTTCGGCTCAGGTCATGATGTCATGGTTCGTGGGTTTGAGCCCCACGTCAGGCTCTGTACTAACAGCTTAGAGTCTCGACCCTGCTTTCGATTCTGTGTGTGTCTCTTTCTCTGGCCCTCCCCTGCTCGTGCTCTGTCTCTCTCTCAAAAACAAACACTAAAAAAATTTTTTAAAATATTTTTTTGGCAGTTTATTCTCTTGGACCCCATAAAACACAGCTAGTTAACTCATGTTAAAAGCATTGAACCTATTGAATATTTGAGCTACTCTCAACCAGTGTCCAGAATAGTCCCCAAGAAAGCAGGGCTGACAACGTCCATCAACCTTGGCCAGAACTCCTGTCTCCTCAAGTAATGACATCCACCATCCACTGGGGCCAGCTCTGCGGAGGGGAGGCACCAGCTGCTGCTAAGAGTGGAAATGAGCTGTAGATGAGGGGATTTAATAGTCCCATCTCTGCCCTTCTAGCACCATCTCATTGGGGATGCAGGGATGGGGGTGGGGAATAAACCTTGAGCACACCATAAATAAACCTGTGGCTAGGATGGGATATGATTGTAACTCTCCATGCTCACTCACTCTCTCTCCTCCCCCCACCTCTCTCTCAAGCGAGCTTGCAGATTTGTCATTACCAATGGCAGCTTTTTCCAATATGATGGGGTGGGAAGGGGAGGGTGGATGAGAGAGTGAGTATATCTTTGTCACCTGTATTTATTTCCTTTCCTAATGAAGACATTTTTGTAAATCCAAAATAATGTGCAGAAGCATATGATAGGAACAATTGAGATGTGACCTCAGTGCTCATTACTTTAGTGACTCCTCTGCCCCCCAATTTCCTCAACACCATCACAGCAAACAAGATAGCTACTTGGGACGCTACAAAGCGTACAACAGCCTAAACAGTATTTCCATGACCCGCGGTAAAGCATGGACACCATATTAACTGTGGAGATCTTGAAACTGCCTTATGGGAGGAGCAGGCTTATCTGTCACCCCTTTGCTGCTCTGGGCTCCTGGAGGGGTGTGGCCTTCATTATCTGACAGAGAAGCTGAGATCCCCTCAGGTTTTCACTGGCTGACTGCCCTACAGGAGTCCAGAGGCGGTGCTGTCACTGGGCAGGAGGGGCCAATCAAAGGCAAAATGCCCCATCAGGTTTCCATTAACCAGAGCATTGCCAGTGGTAGCCCTTAATCCCAGGAGCAGCATCTGCATGGGCTTTGGAGTTTGAAAAGTAAGATTGGCCAAAAGGTACAAGATGGAAAGGCCTAGAACAAAACACTAAAACACAATGGAGAAAAGATTTGTCCATACTAAGTACAGGGCAAACTGCTGCTTTTTAATTTCCCCCGTATTGCTTTATATATGGTACTTTTTAAAAAGGATCAGAGTGTGTCTATATTTCAGATTAGTTCAACAAAATTTTACTTAACCTTTTTGTACCTCACTATTGCCTTCTGTACAATGGTANATAGTGAATACTCAATAATTATTATCACTATCATCGTTATCATAACTGAGAATCCCGTACTACCATGCATTCTGTTGAGAGTTTTATGTGCGATTGTTGAATCTTTTCTATTGCTCTCACCATTCTATTATATGAACACTGTTTATTTATCCATTCTCCTGTTGATGGGCATCTGAGTTTTTTTTTTGGCTATTTTTAATAAAGCTGCTATGAAGCCTTTGGTACTCATTCTTTGCAGGATATATGCACCCATTTCTTTTGGGTACACACCTTGGAGTGAAATTAGTAGATCAGTGTTCAGCATTAGTAGGTATTGCCAAAAAGATTCCAAAGTATTGCCAGTGTTTATTTATTAAGCATCTGTTTTATGTTAAGCACGGAACCTATGGGCTCTGGAACTAGAGGCCAAACAGGACACAGTCCCTACCCCACCGAGTCAGACATGTTAGGCCCACTGGAGAGCACTTCAAACACCTTGGCTTTCACTCTCCCCTTTTACCTTCCAGTGGAACAGTGCAAGTGCCACATAACTGATTGAAGAGCTGAGGGGCTAAAAGTATAAGCAATGAGCTCATAATCTCCAGGATCACAAAGCAAGTTAGGAGCACAAATAGAACAGTAGAGGAAGAACAACAGATAAAAATTAAGATGATGACGACAACAACAACAACAACAACATTCCACTCTTCCCTCTCTACAACTGAGACATAAACCTTCAAAGGGAAGGGATCCTTTTGGTTTATGTAGCAGCAAGCAGTTCATGCCCTGCCTGCCTTTATGAGACCAGCGTGCAGTATATTAGAGTGTATCTGAGACCCCAGGGAACTTCTGAAGCCCTTCTCTGTGCTCTTGAAAACCCCCAGGATTGAGCTACCTGAGCTAATCCCTAGTTTGTCTCTGGGAGGAGGTAAATAAGAGGAACCTCAGTAGCTACCTTTCCCTCCACATAAGGAAACTGAATAACTTTTTAAAAAGGAGAGGAATAAAATATTCTGGTAACCACAGTTAAATGTCCTGCTTGCCACAGATCGATACATTCTAAATTCAACATGGGGCCGAAATGATATGAACAGTCACAGATGGAGGGAAGAGAGACGGGTTTCTCAACCTCGGCACTCTTGACATTTTGGGTTGGCTAACTCTCTGTTCGGCAACTTCCCTGGCTTCTACCCATGGATGTCAGTAGCACGACCTACCTCGCATTTGTGATGGCCCAAATTGTCTCCTTACATAGCCAAATGTCCCTTGAGGGACAAAATTGTTCCTGGTTGAACCACTGGGACATACTTAAGAATGTGGGACAGTTGAATTTTTAATTTTCCCTCACTTTAAATCCTGTGGATGGGTCCTATTATAAAGCCAAAAAGGCTAACATTTCATATCAAGGAACTTTGCTAATCTCTAGACAAGTGTCAGGAACACTTAGTCTTTTACTTGTTTAACAGAAATACACTAGAATACTAATACGGAGTAATAAACAGAAAGTCCCCTTTCAAATCTTGAAATGTCTGAATTACTCAATTTTTTAATATGATTTTATTTCAAATTCAGCAGTCACCTCTGCTGAATAATGGCTTGCAGTTGTGTATTCGTTGTATATTGATAGATATTTTTAAGAGGTTTTAAGGTCTTTGAAAACAATTTCTTCTCATAAATGCTTTGTTCTTGTTGATAACATTGACATGTGTGACTTTCCCTGTCTCCAAAGGAAGGCTTTGGTAAACAGATGCTCAAATTTTGTTTAGACCTTGTCTAATTATGTCCAGCTGGGTCAGAGGGATTATTATTTTCGAAGAAGGAACTACTTTTTCATAATGGTGAAGGTTTAACAATGTGTATCTCTCTTATTCATTCATTTGGTTTAAAAAAGTAGTTATTGAGTGTCTCCTTGGTGCTCTGCCCTGGGGATGGAGTGATGCATGGGTGGTGTTAGGATGGAAAGGGTACTATTGAGCAATCAGTAGTGGCAAGTTCTTAGTTCTGGCCTTGTCAGTGACTAGCTCTGAGATCTTTAGAGGGTGACTTCATTTTTCTAGAGCCATCTATTAAATGAGAAAGGTGGAATAACTGAAATGGCAAATAGGTTTCGCCTCTAGTGGCAACTCACATCAACTTCTATTGGCTTCCCGGAGTACTTGATCATGAGGGTCTATCTTCACTCGGTGGCAAAGACAGCAATAATTGATTACGGATGTCTGGCATGGGTACATTATAGGAAAATGATAGCAGCCTAAATGAGTGTTCCATCCCTGGATTTCTAAGGCTTCAGATTCTATGATTTGCAAGAAATCTCCCATCTCAGTATAGTTTGGCGTCGGAGAGTAAGGTTATTGAAGTTTCTTTATCTTGGAAACAGTCTATATTGTCTCCTTGTCTTCCACTTCTAATTCTCTTAGTCCTAGAAAAGAATGGCAAAGTATTCCACAATATCATTCCCCCAGAGGTTAGTTTGCAAGATTTTCTGACATCTTGCTCCATCTTTGAAAAGATCAAATAAGGCAAAACTTGACCTCCCTTCATTCAGGGCCTTTTTGGGTAAATGATTTTCCAGGGCAATGAGAGACGACTGTTTTCTTAATTTTGAATAGATGAAAATAGACACCAATCAACAAACCTTTGGCTAAGGGGAAAAATCTCTTTAACTCACATTTTGCTTCAATTACGTTGAGGACAAAGGAGCACATTGCACCCTGTGCATGAATAGATGCTTCATTATTCAAAACAAGCATCAAAGAGCATTCCGTCCCCTATAGAAAATATGCAATCACTGTTTAATTCAATGGTAGGATGCAAATTTAAATTCCCAGAAGGGGAAGACTGTTAATGCCATTTAAATTGGTTGTAAATTACAGATAATACGCTTGAGACCCCTGAATACAGATTAGTGGAGTATTGCTTTAGGAATTCAATTCGACTTTGAACTTATTGTGTATTTATCTATGAAAAATAAAGCCATGAAGGCTTGTTTACAGCTACATTTTATTGCCTATCTTTTTTTTTTATTTCTGAAGCAAATATTTCACTTTTAAATGCCACGAAGATGGTGCAGCATAATATACGGAAATGCAGTGATGTTAAAGGCAGATTAGCACTCTCAGAGGCAGCTCTTCATTAAAAAACAAACAAACAAAGCAAAACAAACCTAAGAGATGAATTGAATCAAGATATCACACTAGCTGACTTTTCTTTTGACTTCATTTCTATTGGTGTTACCACAGCTTAAAAATCCCACAGTCACAAGACAATTGCAAGTTTCAGAAATTAGAGGCTGCGATTATCTCTTGCTGCTAAAGTATATCAGCCACTTAGAGGTTGTTTCTCATTTTCGCAGAGTAACTAATCATGAGTGGGATGCATGATGGGCAAGCCTTTGTTGGAAGAATTATTCCTTAAAAACAAGGGCTTTTCAGAAGGAGAAAGTGATAGATAAAAATGGACACTTTACAGCAAAGGTTTTTGAGCTCCCAGCTTGAAGAGGAGCAATTTCCCTCTTAATTCATAGAAGTGAAAATGTTGCCCCCCATCTTGATGTGGTTTCACGTCTCAGGTAGGAAATAGGTTACTCGGGGTGGTAGAAGTAAATCAACTTCAAGGCTCATGTTCTCTCTTCTGGCAGCTTATAAGGCGTATTTTGTGTGTGTGTGTGTGTGTGTGTGTGTGTGTGTGTGTGAGAGAGAGAGAGAGAGAGAGAGCGAGCGAGAGAGAGAGAGAGAGAGAGAGAAACTGAAGAGAAACTGAAAGGTATTTTTAAAAAGTTACCATTGATATATACACACAGAATGCAGCCAAGCTGCAGAACAGTGGAGGAATGCCTAATTCATTATGCCAGAAAATGGATCGTTACCATCAGTACCACATGGAGTTAATCATTTCCAAAGAACTATAATGCCAAGTTATCCATAATACTGCACCTAAATGAAGTAATGTTTTATTTTTTCTTTGATCTGTCAAAGGTACTTTAAGCTTTGCCAGGACCTTAGTGACACTATCAACATTTCATTGTATAGTTGTCACGAATTACATGGACCTGGTGATATCTCAAAGGTTAATTGAATTTTAAAAATCCCTGGTATTATTTTGTTTACTTGTTATTTGTTTATGATTTGTAAAATAACACAGAACCTGACCCCCCTCCCTTTCTTTTTCTGGCTATTTGCATTTAGGTTAAACAGGAGTTTTTCCCTCTCTGCCTAAGGATAAGGATGAAAATAGCCATTTGCAACCCAAGGCTTAAAGAAAAAGTAGATAAGATTTGGGTAATCTTCTCAGGGGACTCTGATAAAATGTATGTGTGGTGGGGGGCAGATTTGTGATTTGGGGTCTTTCTACCTTTTCCTTGATAGGATTTGGATCAGAGCAATCCTGATGGACATAAAAAGTGAATGAGGAGTCTCTAGATTTCGTTAAGTCCTTGGTGCTCTGTGCATCTGTGCATCTTTAAGTCTTCTCAGGTGAGGTGGGAGGCTGGGCTCCTGCCCAAGCTGTGCCCACCTGTTCTGGCAGTGAGTGATTAGCACAGTGATGGCTGTTTGTCTTTTCTCAGTCTCTTATGGGGGTGGCTTTGGAACAAGCACACTCATTTCTGGGAGAAGCCACTGACCAGCATTCCATTGTGGTGGGTGGGCCTGCTCCAGGTCCCCATAATCTGGCCCCCAACCCTCCAAGCCGAGGAGAACAGTGAGGCAGGGTGGAATGAGTGTCAGACTGGTGGCATGACACCTGGGTTATTGCCTGGCCTCTGTCATCTTTTCTATCAGATCTCTGGGCATCAGTT
This sequence comes from Crocuta crocuta, assembly GCF_008692635.1. Taxonomy (NCBI): domain Eukaryota; kingdom Metazoa; phylum Chordata; class Mammalia; order Carnivora; family Hyaenidae; genus Crocuta; species Crocuta crocuta. The sequence goes on along the minus strand of NW_027527392.1, from coordinate 194,686 downwards.
GAAAATGATGTTTTCTTATCTTGAAAGTGAGAAGAAGGGCCATTCATCTGAACTAACATTTGGTGAGCACTTAGCACATACTGGACTCTGCCCTGGATCCTGGACATTCCTTTCCTTAGGGGGTTCAAGGTGAAGGGGTATAGGGAGGGGTGTAGACAATGGGGGGGTGTAGACAAGCTTGTAGACAGATAATGATAATAAAATGCTATAAGTTCTTAACTCCAGTATAAACAGAATACTGTCAAAGCCTTGAGAGACAACCAGGTAGATTAAAGGTCACTTCTGCACATCCATTAAGACCATAGGCTTTGAAGCCAGACCACTTGGTTTCAAAGACCTGGCTTCACCCTTACTAGCTGTGTGACCTTGAGCAAAGTACTTAACCTCTTTGTGGCTTAGTTTCTCATCTTTCAAATGGAGATGATAATAGTACCTGCCTGTTCAGATAATTTAAGCAGTTAGGACAGTGCCTGGCATGTAATGAACCCTGCATATGTTCATGTATTATGATAATGTTCTAGAATTCCCACAAGTCCATGGGGCTGTAAAGGAAATAGTGTATGAAAGCGAATCCTTAACTTTAAAACATTCTATGTGCATTTCAGAGAGAATGAAGATGAACATATATCCTATGCTTATTAGGTGGTCAGATGGTTCAGGGACCAGAATCCCTGCATCTCTTGGATGCCCATAAGTCAGGGCCCAGGCTGCCAGAAGGAGCGCTTGGCATGGTTAGGAGTGCTTGGCATGGTTAGGGGTGTTCTGCATTAAGACTAGGGAAGGACCGTTCTCATTCTTTGATCTGCACCCGGCTCCCAGAGAACACACACAGAGAAGCTAACCATCCCCTTGCCCACCCGGCTAGGTCGGACCGTGGGAGAGAAGTCTGGAGCAGGAATATTTTCGGGCCTCACTGACTCCCATGTCTGAGAAGGAAAATAGGAGGGTGGGTGGGTCTTTATGGTTAGAAATTGCAAAAATGAAGCCAGGACTTGGCCCTGATGGGAATGAGGGCCATGGGGCTGGCTGGATGTCAGTGGACTGAGGCCAAGCACGGGCAGCTGTGGGCTGCTTTGGAAGGCCGTTCTGGGAAGTGGGACGCAAAGAGAGAGAGTTGGAAGCTCAAGAGACCAGGGTGGGTTCTTGATGGGTAATTTGAGAGAAAGGAGACCAGATGTGGCCTTGGGGACACAACACTGAGAAGCGCAGGAAAACAAGCCACAGGAAGCACACCCCTGAGATGAGCATGGAGCAGAGAGGGTCAGACCCATGGGAGCAGGGCCGTGTTTGTAAGTATCTGCCCCCCGCCCCTTTGAGAGGGCGGATGGGGAGGGCGCTCCTTCATAGAATTTGCTGATCCTAGTGTGATTATAACTGCTACCGATATGATATTACCCAATGCGGAGCTGACGAATGCTGCTCAGTGGCACCGGTCGCACATTATTTCCACCTGTACACGTATAATAGATATTCAGATCATCTCGAATGCCTGGATAAGAGTAAAATGTAGCAAAAAGAAGTAGTGAGTTTCAAATATTTATTACCTTTGTTTGAATATAATTTATTTAATTGTACATTTCTAGACTTCGATTTTAAATAAAGACCATTGTTTACGACTGGCCTGCAAAATTCTTGAAAATTTAACAATTGGCCCTTAGAAGCTGACTCCGAAGCAGCATCTAAATATTCATTTTCCTTCTAGTATCTAGATCACAGGGTTCTTGTGAGGGTCAGAACATACATGGAGGCATTTCAAGACCTGTAGGCAGCATGTAAATATTATATACAAACAAAAATTATTCTCCTGGGAACGGGGTAACCTAGTCCTCAAGAAGGCAGTATCTGGAGCCAGCCTGCCCAAGTCTGAATCCTGGCTTGACTCTTTTTTAGCTGTGTGACCTTGGGCAGATCCTTGCCCTCTCTGAACCTAAGTTTCCTCATCTATAGAGTTTCTACGAGGCTTAAATTAGTTAATATTATAAAGTACCCAGGACAGTGTCTAGTGCACGGTAAGTGCCTTTTTTTTAAAGTTTATTTATTTTGATAGAGACAGCACGGGTGGGGGAGCGGCAGTGAGAGAAGAGAGAGAGAATCCCAAGCAGGCTCCAAGCTGTCACTATAGAGCCTGATACGGGGGTGGAACTCAGGAATAGTGAGATCATGATCTGAGCTGAAAACAAGAGTTGGATACTTAACCCGCTGAGCCACCTGGGTGCCCCAACGGTAAACACCTTTTAAGTACTGACTAATTTTATTTATCAACACGAACAGCAGTAAGCCAGCAATTCTTCCAGAGCCAGAGGTCCTTTAACTGGGAAGCCCAGGATCTTAGCCCCCACCCTCAAACTTGGCTTTAAAGAGACAGCTCCTCTCTCTGGTAACAGATTTGCTACTGTGCTAACAGCCAGTGCTTTTTAGATAATGAACCCTGAGGCCTAGTGGGGAGATAAAGATGCTGCTAGAATCAGATTCCTTGGCTACTCACCATAGTAGCAGTGGGGAGGAGAGCGATCTTATTACATGCCTGGCTGGGTCACTTACTTCAGTGCTGACCTAGGCAGATGCTGCAGCCGGCCCAGGGCAAAGCTCCATGGTTGCAAGGGCCATTAGCTGCCCCACAGAACCTGGTCATTTACTGTCTCAGGACACGAAATGGAAGCAAAGCCTGCTCACCACAGGCCCCAGGTCTGGGAAGACTAAGAAAGCAGACAGACAGGATGAGAGAGATGGAGGAGGACAGCAAGAGGCCGAGGACAGGTGCCATGGCTGCCACAGCAGCCACAGACTGCTTCGAGGACTTTAGCATCCGAGGTTCTCAGGCAAGGGGTCATAATCAGGGACAAATTTGGGTGGGCAGAGAGGAAGGTGCTTAGGAAGGTAAACAGTCTCCTCACCAGCGACAAAGAAGTCAGATCCCATGACAGATAAGAATAGAAAGGCAGAAACAAAGAAAGGCTTAGTCCATAGGCAGAAAAATCAAGGGAGGCTGCGAAGGCCACGGCATTCCAACTAAGGCATTGCAACCAGTACAGAATCCTGAATTCCACAGAGTGGGTCAGAACCAGCATTTCCTTTTTCTTAACAAACTGGAATAGAATGGTGTGCTGTAGACTGCCTGGGTGCTCATCAATCCCATTTCCCCTTCCTGGGCTCTCAGACTGTTTCCCCGTGGCCCTTATAGTTGGGTAGGAGCCTTGTGACTTGCTTCTGGCCTTGGAATGTAGGCAGAAGAGATACAAGCCACTTATGAGCCTAATTGTAAAATCTTCTTGGTGACTCTCTACCCCCTCATCTCTCCCTGTCTCTGTCTCTGTCCTTTCTGCCATGATCCTGTGCTGAGGGTGGTGCCATCGTAACATGGAAAGAGTCTGGATCTCTGGAGGGGATGAAAAATCCACTAAGTAGAGCTGTCTGATCTGTTCTGGGCTGGGACATGAACAAGAAATAAACTTGTATTTTGTTAAGCTGCTGAGATTTAAGGGCTGTTTGTTTCAGCACCTAATAAGCATTGCCATAATAAAAATAGCAGAATAAAATGGAATGAAGTGGAAAGGAAGGAATATAATGGAATAAATTAAAATACTATAGAGTGGAGTGCAATTGAATAGAAACTATCAGGGTGCATTGCAGGTAGTAAAAAGTAAATTTTTTTGGTAAAGCATTTGTTTCAGGTCATATGTATACTACTTCTCACTGGATATCCAGTGCCTTTTTAAATATAGACTTGCTATGTACCTACTCATGGCTGGTTGTAGTGGAAGCGTGTTCGTTGTGCTTGCCCACTCCACTTTCCATGGGAATAGCATCCCAATATTAGTCTTTTTTGTTTTATCAAGTAAGCCCAATGTCAGGCTTGAACACACGATGCCGAGGTCACGAGTTATATGTTCTCCCAACTGAGCCAACTGGGCGTCCCTCAGTCATCTGATTGCTTGTGTGGTGCTGGCTATACCCCCTTGGAAGTCAAGGTGAAGGACACATGTAGGAAGCCTGGAAAATCAAAGTATTCCATTCTGGAGAGTCTCGGAGATTGGTTCCAGAATGAACACATGAGCCAAATTGGTCCACTCAGAGATAAAACTGGGACTGTGGCTGGAATGATCATAAAAAGAAGTGTTTTGTTTCTCTTGGTTTTGGAGCTTTGGGGATATGAGTATTTGGGGATATAAACTGCTAGTGGCCATCTAACCATCACGGAGGAGAACTTGCCTGGGAATAGAACCATCGCTGAGGAAGGCAGAGCTAGAGATTGAACAAGACAGAGCCCTGAGGACGTTAGTTGAACCCGTGGATCTAGCCATGCCTGAAGTCATCCCTATAGTTTTTAAATGAGTGTATAAATTCAGCAATTGGCTTCTTCTAGATTGGGTTGGGGTTTTGATAGTTGTAATTAAAAGAGTCCTGAGGCTGTGGTCTTCCACATTCTAAGATGTCACTTCCATGATAAAATGGGCCTCAGAAAAGGATTAAAATGGAAAACAGCTGCTTTGCCAAGGTAGAGTGGTTTCAATCACCGAAGAATCAGGCATCTGACTTATGGAAAAAGTATAAGGTAAAATCAAGGGGGAAACTAATTTTTTCTTGTTTTCTGTTCTGAGAGGATGAAGCACGGATGAGGACCATTAGAACTACTAGTATCTTTCTCTTCACGTATTCACCAAATATTTATTGAACACCTTCCATGTGCTGAGGACTATGTTAGGTTCTGGCAATACAGTATTGAGTAATAACAGAGGAAATTCTTCTGAAGAGCATACTATATGTCAGACACAGTTGGAAGAACTTTATGCTTATTAATCTTATTTGTTCTTCATAGCCATCCTATCAGGCAGATAGCTATCTCCCATTTTACAGATGACAAAACTGAGGCACAAAGCAGTTAAGAAGAAGCAGAGCTAGTGTTGAACCTTGGGATACTGGCTTCAAGTCTGAATCTTAAAATCATTAAACCATACTGCCATGTCCTTGCTCACTCTGTGCTCATAGCTGTTGCTACAAAGGACCATCCTCAAAGTCTCTTGGGATCTCTGCTCTTAGTTTCTTTTTTCAGAATTCAGTTTAACAAAGTCTGACTTTGAATTTGACTTGAACTGTAACATTACTTGTTGAACTCCAAGCACTACTCAATTTATCTTTCTGAAATTGGTGTAACTATTAGCTACTAATATGTGTGACCCTGGGTGTGGGGAGCATAAAAGGTCACTCACAGACACAGTTAAGTCTAATGGTTAAGAATATAACTTTTGGGGGACACCTGGGTGGCTCATTTGGTTAAGTGTCTGACTTTGGCTCAGGTCATGACCTCACGGCTCTTGGGTTTGNCTGGGCAAGATGCTCTCTGAGGTCTCTACTGGCTTATGTTTGTGTGACTAGTATTTTCCAAATACTAATTTGGGAATGGCACATTCCCATTGTCATGGTTTTTCTTTTTAAAGAATTATTTTCTGTTGTGTCTCCATAGGATTGGGATTTTTGTGCTAGTTTTCAGCCAAAGGAGCTTTAAGCCTCTCACATGACATCATAAGTTGGTGCCCATAAAAATGATGAAATGCTATATACCTAACCAGTCAGAAAGAATTCCAAGGGCCAATGGTTCTAATCCA
>NW_027527392.1:188561-188936 GCF_008692635.1 Crocuta crocuta | reverse complement strand
ATCCAAATCTAGTCCTTCTCCCTCTGGTGGGGGTGGGTGACTCAGCTTCCCAGATCCTTGACTTCTTTGACAGTGTTGGAAACACTCTCTTCCCCAAGCTAGAGATGGTGGCACTGGGGGATGGGCAGAGCTGGGAAAGCAAGGGAGGGGCCAGGAAAGATTAGAGGAGGGGAGGAAGGGAGGGAGGGAGCAATGAAAGAAGGAGGGCCGGCAGAAGAGTCAGGGTAGGCTGTGGGGGAAGAGGAGAAAGAAGAGGAGGGGAGAAACCGGAGAGGAGACGGGCAGGAAAAAGCGAGAGAAGGGCTACAACTGAACTAGAATGCAGGCAAGGAAGAACTGAGCAGGCCAAGTGGGGAAGTCAGCTCCGACCTTGCC
>NW_027527392.1:174311-188515 GCF_008692635.1 Crocuta crocuta | reverse complement strand
CTCCGACCTTGCCATGAAATATTCAATCTTTTATGGTAAAAGGTGATTTCTAAACCATCCTGTTGGGAACTGTGGAACACATTCAAAACTAGAAGACCATATTGGGTTGAGAAAGATTAATGACCGTAGAATGCTCCTCAAAATCCAAACTATCATATTGCCATTGACCTTTTTTCCACTCTGCAGGGTCACTCACAAACCATGACTTATTTACTGTTGAAATAAATAACCAAATGCAAGGCAAACAAAAAACAGGTGAGAAAGACTAAATATCTATATGTCTCAGAAAGATACTCTTCAATGGGGTGAATTTTCCTTCCTTCATTCACTTATCCATTGCTTTATCTGCAAGTCATTCATCAGGCACCTGTTCCCTGCCATGCCTGTGGTAAATGGTAGGGATTCAGAGATAACTAAGACACATTTCCTGCCCTGTGGAAGACTGAAAATACAATGCCAGCTTAGACACTTCTCCCATCCAGATGTGGGGGACCAGATCCCTTCCCCTTGAATCTCATCTGGCCTTAATGACTCACCTATAACCTAACGAATGAAGTGGAAGTAATGTGTAAGGTTAGGTTATAAAAGGTGGTACAGCTTCTGCTTTGCCTTCTGGAACATTCACACTTAGAGCCTTGAATGGCCATGAAAGAAATCTGACTGCCTGAGGCCACCATGGTGTGAGGAGTCTCAAGTAGCTACATGAAGAGGCCATGTGTGTATGTTCTGATTAACAGACCCAGCTGATGTCCCAGCCAACAGCCAGGATCAACTTTCAGATGTGAGCAAAGATCCTACAGGTCATTCCGGCCCCCAGCCATTTAGTCATCTTCAACACTTACTCTTCCTAATTTAGGTCACAAACAACATGGGGCAGAGGCAAGCCATCCTTGCCGTTGCTCTGTTTGAATCACTGACTCACAGAATCCATCCATGGACATCATAAAAGTGTTGATTTGTGTCACTAAGCTTTAGGATGATTTGTTATATAGTAGTAGTAATTGGAACACTTTCTAGTGATCATGAAAATCCTAAATAACACTGGAAACACAGTTATTAAATTACCACCATGATCATCATCCCTAGAAGTTTTCTTCATTCACCTATTCATGATACTCACAATTTAAGGAGTCACTGCTCTCAGGAAGTTGATAGTCTGAGATGGACAGATCCAACCCAAAGGGCTTAACACTTAAGAACCAGAATGTGGCAAAGGGGCCAAAAAGCTAGTCCTTCGAGAAGCTTTATCAATGCAACGGCCTAAAAATGGCAGCTACAACCCTTCCTTATACCGTAATTCAGGAATATGCCAACTGCTTAAACTCCGTTTCATTTCCCACCAGTTTGTCTTTTCTTAGAGCACAGATACCAACCCATGATAGCCATGCATTGAAGAAAATATGATTCTACCATAGACTCATACAATGCTAGGTCTAAAGGAGGTTTACAGACCATCTGGTCCATTTTACACACACTTGCCCATTGAGGTCCAGAAAATTGGGTGCCTTATCCAGAGCCACACCACCAGGACACAGGGCCCCTGCCTCATTTCCATACAGCCTCTTTCCCTTGAACATCATAAAAGCATTGTACTCAAGGTAGCATCATGTAGAAATTCCAAGCACATATCATGGGGTCCAATAGAAGTAGGGAGAGTCTCTGTTCTGCTACTTACTAGCTATGTGAATGTGGCCCAGTTACTTGATTTCACTGAGCCTCTGATTTACCATCTGTAAAACAAGGGCTAATTACGACACTTCACCAACTAGGGTTTCTTATGGCATTTAATTAAGATGATGCACAGAAACACATAACTTCATGCCTGGTGTGGTCTGTAGTAAGCACTTATAAAGCCCACATCACTCTAGAATGAGAACTTTGGGCTGTACCTTGAAGCAGTATACTTTGGGCTGAGTGAGAAAGTTTGGTTCATTTGTTTCTAGTCTGAAGGTGATGGCGGCGCAGGCCAGCACTGCTGCCAGCTTCTGGGAGGAGAAACGGCTGCCAGCGTCAGCTGAGAGCTTGTGAGGCTACTGCCTCATCACCTCTGTTCCCTGGATGCTGGTAGAGAAGTCTCTGGCTTGTCCCTTCTGCGACCTTGCCCTCCACCTTTGAATAACATTTCAAATCTCCTAGACCCTGATGCACCTCGATCGAATTCCTTCCCCCACCTTAATCCTCCTTGTTACCCCTCACACTTGAGGGCTCCCTGAGGGTGTCTGGAAGGGGCTGCAGTGTGAGCAGCATCCTGCCTCCTCATGCCCCGGGAGTCCCAGGGGGGTCGGCACAGTGCACTCCTGGGGAGATAAAAATCCAACTGTTCTGCTCTGGCGCCTGGCACTGCAGAGCACCCCGGTGACCTCAAATCCTGAGGCAAGCTCTGCAGCTCAGCTATGAAGCAGGGGAGAGAACTGCTGAGGGCCCAAAACAGAAGGAAGTTGAGTGGGCAGCCCAAGGTAGCATTCCCATTCAGGTGTGTGGATTGGCTCTTAGGCCAGGAGTGGTGCCAGGCACCAGAGAGAAGGGGCTAAGTCTCCTTCAGTTCTCAGACCCATATAGTTGCTCATGGAAATTTCTTACAAATGTACAGTGTTCCACGCATTATCTTTTGCCCATACATAGGGCACAGAGATGAACACAATAGTGATGGATCTGCTTTCTATAAGCTCATAGTCTTCAGGGAGAAGCCAGACTCAGAATCAATGACAGCACGGTGTGATCAAGGTTGAACTTGCCACATGTGTGACAATAACAGGGGACATAGAAGATGTGGCTGTTGGTGCTGTCAGAGGTAGAGGGAGGGGTTAGGAAGTCTTTACAGAAGAAGTGGCATCCGTTCTGGGCACGTGGCAATCAGTACGGCTGGGCTAAAGCAGTAAGCGGGATCCAGGCCTAGGGGACCAGAATGTGCAGAAAAGGACAGCAGTCTGAAAGAACATGGAGTGTTTGGGGGAACACAGAACACCTAGTGGGAAACGAAGTTAGTAAAAATGATTGGGGGCCAGACTTGAGAGCCCTTGGCTGCATATACAATCTAGAAGTTGTATTTTATTCCATAAGCAAAGTAGAGCTTCTGAAGGTTATTGAGCAGGGGACTGAAATGTAGTTTTTTTATTTTGCAAGGGTAATACGCTGCTGCCAGGGTGGAGGGTGAAGCAGATGGGTCTGAATTTAAATGCAGGGAGACCATTCAGCAGGCTCTGGCTTCATCCAGGCAGGAGGGGATGGGATCTTCCATGTGGCAGGGACATTCAGGAAAGAGGCTGGTGGAGCTCTGTCTAGCAACAGCCTGATCAGATTGAACTGACACACACTCTTTCTGCCTCCTACAGACCCTGACTAATGGTAAGTGCTCCATAAACATTTGTTGAAGGAATGAACAACTGTGGAATGTTCTACCTTCCAAGGACTCCTGTGATGTGACTCAGAGACTTTACAAGACCCCAAATTGTCCTTAGATCTTGACCTTCTTCTGATGTAGAATGTGGAGGCTTCAGGCTGTAACAGGGCGGACCAGGGCCTTTGCTCTACCCTGGTCATTCTAGGTGGCAAAGGCTCGTTATTTAGGAAGGGCAGTGGAATCATGCAATGAAGTTCTCGCAACATCCGCAGATTTTGTATGGAGGTTAGAAACAAGGGAACAAAAATCAGTCAGATAGTTTTTACCATGAGGCCACAATGCTACAGACCTACATGTTGCTGCTGCCTTCCACTCCTATCTCCTATAGATCCAGGGTCCATTGTGAGCTGTTAGCTCACTTTTGTGTCTGTAAGTCCTGGGTTGGCAGGGGGTGTCTTGGTTTGAGTATCTCCTAGGAGCAGATCCAGAGACAGAGAGTCAAATGCAAGTCATTTATTTGGAAGGCAGTCCCAGGAAATCCTGGTTGGGAAGTGGAGGCATGAGAAGGGAAGAGAAGGAAGCCACAACTGCAAGTTACCACGTGAGTTCCTGGAGATCAATCCCACTCCCTCGGGGAGGGAACTCTCAAGGATAGTGTTGGAGACCTTCCAGATTTATCCCACTAGTGGGATGAGAAAGCTAGAGTATTTCTCCACCAACTCCCATCTGCTGTTGTTTGAGGGCTGTTTCCAGGGGCATTCACTCTCTAGCACTTGCATCTTGCCCTGAGCACCTGCGAAGGGTGTTCTCATAGAGATGTTTGCAATAAGTAGCCTTGGGTATGTAGAGGGAGGAACGTATGTACAGGATGACAACAGGATCTGTTACAGACATTCATAAGCATAGGGAGGGCATGCAAGTCCACCCCAGGGAGAATCTTTAGTCCTGAGTTCAGGGAGGAAAGTGGGCATGACAAACACTGAGCTTTAATGGAAATGCATTGCTGTTTTCATGTGGGCTACTGGGGTGCATGTATTAGGAGCCTGGATTTTAAAAAATTAGCTTTGCATCTCATTCAAAGCACAAATCAGATGATCACTTGGGGTTTGGCATCTTTTCCAGCCTGTACGCGGGTAGAATGGAAGTTAGTACCATTATGTGGCCTGGCCAGGCTAGGGGCTAGTATCCCCATAATTTCCGTCAGCCTTTCTAGAGCCACTTTGAAGAAACACCAAAACCACAAAGAAGCCAGGTGACTGTCAGCAAGTGCAGTGAGACAAGGCACCCAGCCCACCACAGACCCCTTGCAAGGCGTAAGACATTCCAGAGCTCCTCACAGGCCTAGGACTGGTGCTGTGAGACTTAGAATACCCTGGGGCATGTGTCTCAATGTCAGATTACTGGGCTGCACTCCTGAGACGCCAATTCAGGAGGCCTGGACTGGGAGCTGGGAATCTACATTTTAGCCCAGGTTCCCAGATGATTCAAAGTAAGTGTTGAGAAGTGCAGTCTTAGAAGCTACTGGGCACAGACAGAGGAAGAGAAAAGGAGGTGGCAGAAGGGGCAATGAGTGAAGTGGTAAGTTCACAGGGATGAAAGGAGGAAGAGACCGCAGAAACTTCCAGAGGGGTGGGTGGCTAGGAGTGTGAGGCAGCCAGGACCTTCTGCCTCAGATAATTGCCTTAAAGTCCTGAACGCTAAGAAGCAGACTTCCTTCTAATAAACTCTGAGGACAAACATGAGTTTTCGAAGCTATGTGATCTAAAGGAGTAGATTTAAGTAAGAGAGAATATCAGGAGATCTGTGGGCTAGGGAGAAGACTCCTCTGCAGGGCTGGGTCAGGAGGAGACGGGCCTTGCATGCCCGGCAGGACTTCCCAGCTATTACAGCGAAGAGGGAGCCGCCAACGGAGAAACACCTGGGGAGTAAGAAGCCCTGAGGTGTCTGACTGGACTGAACGCCTTTCATGGTTATAAAAGCATCAGTTTTTCAAAAGGTAAATTTCTTTCTGCTGTCCAGTTCTTAGGGGAGCTGAAAACACAGCCTTATCCTGGTGACAGCAGAAACAAAACCAAAAATCAACGACAAAAACAGATGAAACTGAAGTGCCTTCAGAGCTGCTCATACCATTTTAGTCTGGGAGGAAAATTAAGGGGGACTTACTAAGAGACTGCATGTGTCAAGTTTAGGCAGTGAAGGACAAACTTCTAGTAGAGATTGGTCCAGTGGTTCTCAGACAGAGTGACCGGGGTGGGGGTGAGCAGCGTAAAACACACTTGAGTGTGATTCAGTAGGTCTGGGGTGAGGCTTAAGGATTTGCTGCTGCTGCTTTGGGGGTCATACTTTGAGAACTGCTGGGTTAGACCATGATCTCAGGTTTAGACCAACGTCTGTAATGTCCCAGAAACAGAGGATATGAAGCTTTGTCTAAAAGCTGGGCAAGACGAGAAGGTATCAGCAGCCCTTAGTTAAAAACATGGTGGAGGGATCCTAAAACATTAACACCCCTTTACCTTAGATGGACATTTCTACCTCCTACCTGCAAGCTTCCTTCTTGGGGAAAGAGGACTTCATATGGTAGCTCCCTTGCCCTCCACACTCCTTCAAGATGAAGATGATATACCCCTTATCTGCTCTAGCAAAAGACACCAAGCAGAATGGGAAGTTCTGTGTCAAACTCTGGTTCAGAAATCAGGTCATTCCTGGCCTCTGACAAGGAGACTAGACACGTTCATGTGAATAATGAACTTTCTGGGGACCCTTAGTTCCACCCAGTAATTTTCAATTTTCAATCTCATATTTCCAGCCCCTTTGCAGAAGCCCACATTTTAAACTTTTTTTTTTTTTTTTTTTTAAATGCCCTGGCATTAACAGTTTTGCTGTGCATAAACTTCTCGGGAAATAAGAGTTGAGCCAGGGAAGAATTACTTCTCAGAATATACAGAAGCAAACCTCCTCAGTTCTAGGCTCTAACTTAGGCTGTTGTTGAGGAACTTGGCAACTCATTGAGGTCACCAAGGTGTGCTTTGTGGCTGGACTTTTGCACCAGGAAAAAGGCAGCTACTTAATAAATCCCAAAGGGGGCTTTCCTTCATCTTCCTCGGCCCACCTACTCGAGTCTGTTCCAACTGTACTGTGCCTCCACATTTGCGTTCACAATCTGACTTGAGCTCTTTACTTTGACTTACACCTTAATTTGCATCTCTGGATTACCCACAGATATTCAGATCTCTAAATCATAGGCTGAATTAAGGTCATGGATTAAATTAGGAATAAGATGAATCTCTTAGAGCAGTTCTTCCTAACATTTTGAGGGGCTCCCAGACATCTATGAGAAGCCCACAAAAGCAATGGACCCTCTTCTCAGGAAAATGTGCTGATGGACAGCATTCTACATATGATACTGTAGACACCTCAGCTTAAGAACCCACAGTTCACACCAAAGAAGAATAATCCCAATGGATAAGAAGAGGCTAGGGCAGGAGGAGGAGAAAGAGGGGCAGAATAGTGAAGAAGGGCAAGTCTCCGGGTGAACAGCCCCTATATTAGTTAAAGTGATGTCACACTAGCTGCTATAGCAAACTCTCCAAACTCAAGTGTGTTGACACATAACAGTCTTTTGTGGGTGGTCCTGGTCAGCAAACAAGTGACTTTCCTATGGCAAGTGAGTGGTTCAGGAACTCAGGCTTCTTCTACTTTGTGGCTCTGTGGTGCCCCAGAGTCTCGGGCTGTGCAAACAGCCAGCCAAAGGAGAAAGACCATAGGTGAAGTTCACATACTTCTTCAAAACCCCAGCCTAGAAGTGCTACATATCATTTCCAGTCATATTTCATTGATAGGAACTGGTTTCAGGGCCACATCTGCATGTGGGGCTGGAGAATGTACTCACTGTCTGGGTAACCATTCCTGAGTGACAACTCCAAAGGGGAGTATGAACTTTTGGTGGCCGGAAAGCTGTATCTTTCCCTAACCATTGCATGCATGTAAAATCCGGTTAAAATAAAAGACAAACATTGCATTGAGAGGGAAAAGAAGCCACCAAAAGATATTATGAAGCCCCAAGCATGTGTAGAGTAGACCTTCTGTGGCTCTACCTTGTTGGTAGGATGTAATTGAGGTTACAGACAAATCTTCCAGTGTCAATTTTCTAGAACCAGATGGGTCAAGTTCCCCCTTCTCGATAGCTTTATACTTCCTTCCTCCTCCTCCGCCTCCTCCTCCTTTTTTTTAAATGTTTACTTCTTTTGAGTGAGAGTGCATGTGCATGAGAGAGAGAGAGAGAGAGAGAGAGCTGGGGAGAGGCAGAGAGAGGGAGACAGAGAATCCCAAACTGGCTCCACACTGTCAGCACATAGCCTCTTGCGGGGCTCAAACCCACAAACCATGACACCATGACCTGAGCTGAAATCAAGAGTCGGATCCTTAATTGACTGAGCCACCCAGGTGCCGCTCCTCCTCCTCCTAAACAAAAGTGCTATTTCCAGGAGCAATTTCCCATTTACAATGTATGCTTTCATACCCATCCATCTGAACCAGAATTTGGTTGGTTAATTGAAAAACATAATTAAAACCAGGATGCATTTAAAACTATAAAATTTTATTTAACTTAAAACATATAAATAAACATTGACTAAACTTTTGGTGCACAGCCAAATTGTTTTCTTTGAATAGAAATCAGCTGATGGGAGTTGTAGGCTTTCCTTCTTGCATGATCTGTATGTAAAATGCACGGTCTAGGGGCACCTGGGTGGCTTAGTCGGTTAGGCGTCCGACTTTCACTNCCCTCCCCTGCTCATGCTGTCTCTCTCTCTCTCTCCTAGAAATAAATAAAAATATTAAAAAAAAAATAAAATAAAATGCACTGTCTATGGTTTCCAGTTTTGGAAGTGGAGCAAGAATTTAAGACACTTTTGAGGTGAGCTCAGTGCATAATCCTCCTAACTGCTAGATGATTTTTCAATCTCTTTCAGTTGTTTGGCAGACGCATAATGGAACAGCATGTTTAGCTACCTGCTACTATTACATCTTTCAAATTTCAATTTTGTTCCCATTAAAGCAACTATTTTTGCAATCATATTTCATAATTCACATGTATAAATTACTTAATTTTAATAAGTACAGTTGGAACAATTGTCACAAAGAGGCTTGAAAGCAAACACAATCAACTCTTAGTAAATGTAAACAATGGGAGCAGAAGTGTGCACAGTATTAGAGTGTGGCTCTGAGCATTCAGTGGGCCCTGGCTCAATTGGCATGTTTTGTGGAGGGAATAGTGAGCCTTGGCTTATTTGGTGTGGAGCCAGCTTCCAAGATGGCCCGCAGTGATCCTTGCCTTTTGGTATTTATACCTTTATGTAGTTTCCTCCCACAGTAAATTCATGGTTGGTCTGTGTGACCGAGAGATTATGGCAGAAGTGTCTGTTGTGTGGCTTCTGAGGATAAATCTAAAGAATGTTGGGACTTCTGTCTTGGTGTCTTAGATCATTCGCTTTGGGAGAAGTGGTCATCATGCCAAGAGGACATTCAAGCAGCCTGGTGGGGAGAAACCCACATGGAAAGAATCGGAATTCTGCCACCAACGGCACCAATCTGCCCCCTTGGAAGCAGACTAGCCAGCCCCAGGCAAGCCCTGCTGATATCTGTAGCTTCAGCCAAAGTGACTGTACTCTTGTGAGAGATCCCAAGCCAGAACCACCTGGCCAGACTGCTCTTGAATTCCTGATCCATAGACATTTTGGAAGATAATGAGTGTTTACTGTTTCAAGCCACCAACTTTTAGGGTGATTTGTTACACAGCAATAGACAACGAATACATTTGGCAAAATGGTTATGTGTCTGTCATTTAGAGAAGCACCTATAGTAATGGGCTATCTGTTGTTCAGGAAACTTCCCTACCTGCATTTGCTTTTTGGAGTGGTGGCCACAGACCATGTGTGGGATAGTTGAACAAGGATAAGGATGTTATCCTGAAGGAGAATGGCCCATGTGAGACTAAATCTAGAAATCTTGACCCTCTTAGCACCAGACTCAACCAAGCTAACAGGTTTAAGCATGATTTAGAGTATTGTCAGATAACCAGAGCTGCTTTATTCCAAGCGTAGTCCATAGAACAGCAGGCTTGGCATCACCTTGGAACTTGCTAGAAGTTTAGCATCCCATGTCCCACCTCAGGCATACTGAATCAGAATCTGCATTTTGACGAGATCCCCAGGGGATTCATATGCACTTTAAAGTCTGGGGAGCGCTTAACTAAAGGATGATTTGTGTAGTGACTTGGGGATTGAAGGGACCACATTCAATCTGAAAGGATTGCTTCTAGAAAGGGTTTTCTTTTTCTGGAAATAAAATCCCTAACTAACAGGGACACTGTAGAATCGGTTCCCAAATTAGGAGAGGTTGGATTTCATGTCCCTCAAGATGAACTCCACCTTTCAACATTTTGTAGGTCTTTTCTGTGATCCTTGTCTCAAATTTCATTCTGTCTTAGAAGGCTGCGGTACCTGTCCCAGGAGTCCAGATTCTGAAGTTCACAGTCTTCTTTCTTCCTACCCCTTTCATCCTCTTGTTTGCTTTAATAAGGTAAATTCATCAAAACCCAGTGATGTTTTCATGCTACTTGAGGCTCTAGATTTGGCTCCAGGGAGAAAAACCCCACATTTTTCTGATTGTGGTATACCTAGGACTCATGNNAACCTTGTTTTGCAAAAAATTTTTTTTCTAAGTCAGGTAAAAAGAAAAGTCTTTTGCATTTTAATTGCACTTGATCTGCACATTGAATGACTTCTGTAATTTATATATTGTTCATAGTTAGTGCTTTCTGCAGTCCTGCTGTGCAGCTGATAACATAATTCACAGGCGCACACCTTGGACTCTGTCGGTAGGGGCTTGGGTTTTCTGTTCTTTCTGAGTTTGCAAAATTCTATCGCCCTTTCAGATTCAAGCTGCTGCCGCTGATGTCAGTCACTATCTGCTTATGCAGATGTAGCAAAAAGGCCACTCAATGAACCCCAGCCTGCTCCTTTGTTTACATGTAAAGATTGCCCTTTCCTTTTCAGCAGCCTGTTCTGTTTGCAGACTCACTGGCTGTTTCTGAGCAGTTTCCTCCACACCCTCCTCGGATCCTGCAGTGAATAAACTAGAGCTGTAGAAAGAGCAGCCAACCCAGGTTTCACACTAGCAGGCTAACTACAGAGCCAGTGAGATCTGAGACAATCAATAAATACGAAGGGCATAATCATTAGAGAATGGGAAGATGACTTTTTTTTTTTTACATTAGGTAGTTAGCTCTTTAGACCTACAGCCATGCCAGTTTTGTGATTTGAAAACCATTCTAAGCATTTAAGATGAGTCTATGGGAAATCAAAGTTCAGTTTTTAGGAAATACTTAGGTGTTTAATTGTTTTTACTTGCTTTGTACTCCCACTGAAACTGTATTCCTCACACACTTCAGAAGGATAAATTATGGGATTGAGGATTGGTCCATCTCAGATTTTGCTTTAGTGGTTTTGCTCTCAAAACCTTGCAGAGGTAAGAGATTAGACCCTTGACACTCCAAGTGTGGTCCACGGTATATCAGGTACCATGCGAGCTTGTTAGAAGGACAGAATCTCAGAATCTGCATTATAACGAGGTCCCCAGGTGGCTTGAAAATCACAGTCTGAGAAGCACTGAGTTGGAACTCAGCCTTGCTGCACATTCAGATCATCTGAAAACCTAAAACAACAACATTAATGCCTGGACCCTAAGCCCAGAGATTGTGATCTAATCGCTGTAGCATAGAACCAGGCTTTGAGAATTTTTACCAACTGCCCATGTGATCTAACATGCAGCCAAGGGTGAGAATCACGGGATTACACAAAATGTTAGAGAAGGATTCAAAACAAACAGTTCTAAGCCTAAATCAGTACCCCGCGGACATCTCCAAAATTCTTTCACCCAGGCTCCCTGAAAACCACCAGAATTTTCGACACAGTTTAACTTGACAAGTATTTCTTCACTGCCTCTATGGGCCCATCTTACCTCACCCCACAGGTCCACTGAGACAGGCCAAGAAGGCAAAATTGTGGACTAGAGCGAGTTCTTTGTAGAATTCCCTGTGCCATGATACAGAGAGGTCACCCTGTGTGTCTGCTGATGTCTCTGTGGGGCTCTGAGAATGTGGGTGCTCAGACAGCTCTTTTTAAAAAAATTTTTTAAGTGTTTTATTTATTTCTGAAAGAGAGAGAGAGAGACCGTGCAAGCAGAGGATGATCAGAGAGAGGGAGACACAGAATCTGAAACAGGCTCCAGGCTTTGAGCTGTCAGCACAGAGCCCGACACGGGGCTAGAATCCATAAACCGTGAGATCATTACCTGAGCCGAAGTCGGACACTTAACCGACTGAGCCACCCAGGCGCCCCTCAGACAGCTCTTGAAACACACCCTTTTGTAGACGTTGTAGGACACACCAATCTGGCTTCCTAAGAACTAGTTTCAGAGAATCCTGATTTCACAGGGATACATAATTTCGTATTTTGACATCTTTTCTAGCATATGTTTAGCATACTTTCTGATTTTTCTTTTTACTTAGCAGAGAGGCAGGTGGCCCTTGGGAAAAGATTTTGGAATAGAAATCAGAAGACGTGGGTCTGAGTTCTTACTCACAGCAAAGTTGTTTGTTACAATACCTGAAATTTACTTTAAAATTCCCCACCAATTATAGAGTGATCTTACATGCTGCAAATTTAGGTTAAGCAATAACCCAGATGCAGATCAATCATGCACGCCCCAGGGCTGGTCTGTGGGCATTCAAAGCAGAGGGGCCACTCTCCAGAGGCTGCTACTATATCCATTTCTGCTATCTGGATTACCTAGGTTGTGCTAATGAGCATAGCAAATGTCTGAACAAGGTTTTATTATTGGAATAAATGACTTGTTAATTAGCAAGATGAATGTTGAAATGAGTTCTCATTGATGAAATCACATGAATTCAAGATAAGTGGATCTGCCCAAATATTTTAGCAATACTTCCTACTATTACATGAGCCAGGCATAAGAACCTAGTGACATCCATAGCTTGTACCCTTAGGGATGGGACCCAAGAATTGAACCCCACATGGGCCCTTGCCCAACCATTGGTTTAGGAGGGTTTCTTATTGCTGGCTGTAATGATAGCATATTCCAGGCATGTGATATTGTTGTGTCTATTTTCCAGTGAACCTTTTGTGCAAGGTGATAGAATACGGTTTGAGGATTACTTTCCTCATAACCTTGTCCTGAGGCTGCAGTGGAGTAGCCAGCTAATCCTCATTAGTTCACACCTTTTCAGCAGCTACCATTAGCTACTAAAAATATTCTGACAACTGAGTATGAACAAATAGGCATGAGTCAGCCATGACCCAGTCAGTTTTGTGACTTTGAGTCTCACATCTAGTTGCTATACCTCTCTAGGCCTCAGGCATTTTGTTAAAAGAAACCAATAGGGCACCTGAGTGGCTCAGTCAGTTAAGCATCCACTTTTGGCTTTGGTCATGATCTCATGGCTCGTGAGTTCAAGCCCCATGTTGGGCTCTCTGCTGTTAGCACAGAACCCACTTTGGATCCTCTGTCCCCCTCTCTCTCTGCCCCTCCTCTGCTCATTCTTTCTCTCTGTCTCAAAATAAATAAACTAAAAAAAAGCAAGAGAATTGTCAATTTTAAAGATTTTTTTCTGGTTTAATATTCTAGATTTTTAAAAATTCTAACATGAAGAAAATTCAAACAGACCAAAATACTCTAGGCTGTAGTAGATCTTGCTTTTGAATCCCCTGTGTGCCCCTGCTGGGCCTCCTCAATCCCAACCCATATTATGTGACTCTTTTCAATAATCCAAACCCCTGGGANCATCTAAATGTTGCTAAGTTAATAGAATATTCTGGCAAAAAGCAGAGTGGAGGAGATGATACTTTACAATTGTCTCACTTAGCATGCTCCCTTTATTCTGAGAAACCCTGGCAATGGGGTTGGTTTCAATTTAACAGTTTCCTTTAAGGGAACCTAGCAGTGGTATTCATCTCCCAGTGTGGCTTAGATGAAGCCTCAAGTCTGATGACTCCGAGGCAAGCCCCAGCAACTCCTGCTTGGTGCTTTGTGGGGTCATTGAAGCTATTGCAAGAAGGAGACCCCAGACGGTGAGGCTTAGTCACTTGCATGTTCCAGCAAAGGAAGAAGAGCATGTTTAATTGACCCACTGGTAGATAGTTGGTCTTATTTCATCCTTCTAAACTGCCTTGGTATCTTTCTATTGTGGCTTCCCAAGGATTCCTGGCATGAGCCTTTTATAGTCCCTAACGAAGCCATTGTACTATTTTCAGTCAAGATCTGTGGCATAAAACAAAGAAGGCACTTGACAGAGCTGTTTCCAGAGCAGTTATTGAAAATAATCCCAACCTATTGGGGCCAAAAATAACCAAGATCAAGACAAAGATCAAACTGTTGTTGCAATCTTGTGCAATAGCAGCTCCAATGAAAAAATGCTGGGCAGCAAACCAGCAGAGACAGCATCTCAAAGACTTTTCCTTAGAAAAATTCTTCAGGACATCTGGCCCCCAGCTCTGAAGTTTTCCTGTTTTGTTTTATCTAAATGTTTGTTGGGTTTCAGCTTTGCTATGTGTTTTTGGTTTTCTAAAAGAATTTACCTTTATCTTAAAAGACAACATAAAACGAATGATCCCTTAAGGGCTTCAAGCAGGTTATAATTGCGTATTTTTGTACCTGACTGCATTTTAAATAATGGGAACATGAAAAATATGAGCATCAGAAGTCTTGGTTAAAATGTCTGTAAAAGATAAAGCAAGGGAGTTTGACAGGAATTTCTTTAAGGTAATTTGGAGTGTTCAAGTCTACT
>NW_027527392.1:165511-173505 GCF_008692635.1 Crocuta crocuta | reverse complement strand
AATATAAAACTCCAGTGATCCCAATGTTTTCCCAGAGTCATATGCGATGTGCCTTGAACTCAGGCAAGATATTTTGCTTAGATAAACATTTAATAAATATCCACTATATGCCAGTTGTTATGGTGGGATATTAGGAGTATAGCCTCAAAAAAATCAAAACCGTAAGGAAGTAGGGATACATATCTGAGAACCATCAGCTACCTCCCTGATTTTGAAATCCGCGGTCAAGATTCGAGCCTCGGGAAATGCTAATGACAGCCATCTAAAGCCGAGAGGCCAGTAGAAATGAGATGTATATGTGGTGCCCTAGAGGTTGGAAGGAGGAGGGCTTGGAAGGCCCTGGGGGTTCAACTTCCTAATTCACCCCATTCTCCTCTCCTTACCCTTGTTCTATCTCTGAAGGCATCAGTTTCTAGGGAGAAATGAGTGATTAAATCATTCACTGTATTGACTGTCTCAGCCATGACTCTCCTTCAGAATCATCTCTAAAACTTAAACAAATAAAAAACCCTTTTGCCCCAATTCAGAATCACAATTCCTAAGATGGAGCTAAGGACTCCATATTTCTATAGCATTCCCCTCATAATTCTTTCTTTTTTTTTTAATGTTTTATTTATTTCTAGGAGAGAGAGAGAGAGACAGCGTGAGCAGGGGAGGGTCAGAGAGAGAGGGAGTCACAGACTGAAACAGGCTCCAGGCTCTGAGCTGGCAGTCAGCACAGAGCCCGACGCGGGGCTCGAACCCACGAACCGCGAGATCATGACCTAAGCGAAAGTCGGACGCTTAACTGACTAAGCCACCCAGGCGCCCCCTACCCCTCATAATTCTGATGCTCATCTAGGGTTAAGACTTACTGGACACAGAACCAATGTGTTCAGAACACTTTGTGCTAAAGGGCCAGGGGACTGTGAAAGAAACAGAGAGCTAGTTCCCTACCGACAAATGATTTATTGAAACCAGAGGAGAACTTTAGGGAGAGAACAAGAAAATAATAGAGAAAATGAGAGGAAAACAACCCAGAAAGAAGGCGGTGGAACTGTGCTGTTACATTCATTGTTTCAGAAGTAGGAAGTAGGAAGTAGTATTTAAGCTTTTGTATAAGTAGGTTCACTCCCAATATTTGTAAGAGCTGGAACCAAAGTACAAATGGAAGGAGATATTTAGATATATATGGAATATATATATAAGCTAAGAAACTGAGCTGAGGTATAAATAAGTTCAGAAACTATTAAGCAAAACATGTCCATACCTCTACCTTGACAAATATATCTTTGTATGACCTGAAAGACCAGGTTTGAATATAAAATTACTGGACTCCTTGGAGTTTCATACTGGATCATAATGACATGGGGAGAGTAAGCCTGGGTCACCAGCCTGTAGCCTACCCATCCCTTCCCTACTAGGCTCCATCTCCCACTCTAATGAGCCCCATGGGTGCATGGACCAGTGGGCTAGAGTCTCTATCTAAATTCTACTCATACATCTCTGAAAACAGCTACCCTCTTGGCCTTCTTTCTAGCATATTATGTTCATACTGGCTACATAATCTGCCCTTGGGAAAAAGGACCCAGAAAAGAAGCCCATGCAGTCTCTGGAAGCTGGCTTTGGTCATTTTATCAGGGAATTCCAAGGTTCCTGTCATCTAAACTATGGTCTAGAAGGTTTTGGCCTTGCTGGTTCCTCACCCTGTCAGAAGGGGCCCAGCCAGAGTGGGGTTCTCTAGTGGTCAAGGCCAAGGATAGGGCCCCTCTTGATGAGATTAAAGAAGAGCACTGTGTACAGGCAAGATGACGGATGAGTTCTACAAACTATAGGCTCAGCCTAGGGGAACATGAAAATCATTTGTGGAGAATGATCATAGAGAAGAATAAGTTTATCTCTTTTCCCATCCTTTTCATCTCAGGTGTGGGATCAAATTTAGATCCACCAGCCACACCTAACTCAGGGGTTTTAATCACTAAGTATTAGGTTGAGCTGAAAAGTAATAGTAGGATTGGGTTCAACTTAAAAAGAAAAAAAAAAACCCATTCTGGCGTAAACAAGGTATAAGTTTTTCTTTCACACAGATGTAAGGAAATCAAGTCTATTGTAGTGACTTTAGACTCCCCAGAGTCACAGGTCCCTTCTGGTTTCATGCTCTGCCATCCTTAAATTTGGTTTCTCCTTCATGGTCCAAAAATGGCTGCTTGAGCTCTACCCATCACATCCATATTACAGCCAGCTGGAAGGAGAAAGAGAAGAGTATTCTATTTTTAAAGACACTCTCTAGAATTTGTGTACCCCATTTCTGCCTCTATGTTATTGACCAGAACTTAGTTATGTAGCCTCAACCAGCTAAAACTTGCACCCAGATGAAAATGGAAATTCTATCCCTGAGGAAAATGAGGAATCAGGTGACAAGTAACAGTGTCTGCCAATGGAGTTTTGATTTCAAATAATAGAAACTGACTTTGGAAAATTTAGGTAAAAGGGAAATTTACTGGATGGCTGTTGGGTGATTCAGATATTTGATAGGTTGAGTAGAGGGTCAAACTCTGAAAGTGAGCAAGCGATCTATCCAGAACACTATCATCAACCCAACTCTGAGAGGTGCCAACACCACCAGACTCTAAAGGCTGCCGCAGATGCTATGTGTAATTTCTCAAATGTCCCCGCAACTTGGCGTCGTTCTTTCTAGAATTGTGCTGTTCAGTACAATAACCAGTACATGTGTTTAGTGGTGCCATATTGTACAGTGTAGATGTAGAGCATTTCCAGGAGTGCAGAAAATTTCATTGGACTGTGCTAGTGTAGACTCAAAACCCTGGACCAAGGCATCCAATTTGCCAAGCACTAGCCATAAACTATTATGTGCCTTCCTCTTGGCCACTAGGAGTATCCCCCCCTTCCCCGACCCCGCCACACACACACCAAGATGCAATAGAACTCACTCAAAATATGGAGGGGTTTGGATGCCTGGCAGCTCAAAAAGAAGAAAATGTCTTCTACACACTGACTGACAGTGTGATCTTGGGCTGAGTTCTTTTCTAGCTTCCTTTTTTTTTTTNGATAATTGCCTCTTAGGATTGTTATGGAGATAAAAAGATAAGATATGAAAATTACCAAGACCGTCTGGGTTAATGGAGTCTTGGATATAATAATAATCAAATGCAGTGCATGGTCCATGATTGGACCTTGCTTTGAACAACCAGCTGTGAAAGACATTTGGAAGACAATTGGGGGAAATTTTAATATGGAATGAGTGTTAGATAACATTAGGAAATTATTGTTAATTCTCTTAGGTGTCATAATGGCACTGTGATTATGTAGGACATGATAAAGTTTTTAAGAGTAAAATATTATGTCTATAATTCTAAATATAAAAAAATGGATGAAAGATATGACAAAATGTTCACACTCATTTACCTATCATCTAGATTTAAGTCCTCTATCTAGATGATAGGTAAATGGGTGTTATTTTCCTCAGTCTCTCTTATTTTTGACATTTTTAAATAATTTATGAAGAAAGAAAGAAAAGTACCATGTCCATAACAGGAATTCAATAAATGTGAATGTCTCTTCTCCCCTTATGGTCTTAAAGACCTTATAGTCTTTTCAAAATGACTGGCATGCTTCCCATACTTTTCCCAGCCACCTGCCCTACTTTTCCCAAGAGTACTTGCTTACAAGTCTTCCTGCCCTTTCTGTGACAGCACACTCTCTGTATCTGGAGGGGACCTTTGAATACAAGGAATAGCTTCCCCAATGATGGAAGGAGCCTTGCAAAGAGGCACTTGCCTACAGCACTGATACAGGATGCAAAGCCTTTCCCCTTGTACCAGAGCAGGGGTTCAAAGAAAGAAAAATCAGTATACCAGTCTTCATTTTCATATTTGTCAGATCAGCCCCCTTTCCTTGATGCCTAATTTAGAAGGAAATGGTGTAGTGAAAGGCAAGGATATGGCCACCAGTTTTTCATTTTAGTTCATCCACTTACTCAGTGAATGTAGAGGACCGAGGTTTGGAGGGTTTGGGTCATCTCACAAAGATCAGTAGTGGGAGACATACAGATGAACCTAGAATGATCACCTGATTTTCTCTCTGAGTGGTCATGAGAAATGACTTACCAAAACTGTGCATTGTGAAGGCCGTGGCAAATCACCATAAGCTACACAGGCGCAATAATGTCTTTCTGTAGTGGCGAAGTAGTAGCAGTTTCCATGTGTATGTGAGATCAAGGCAAGTGGCCAACACATCAGTGCCCACTTCTAAAGGCAAACTGACTTATGGTATGGGACCTACCTTTAGGTCCCATGTGCTAAAATATTGGCTTCATGTGCAAGAAGCAAGCATCTTAAGGCCCATAGCTATTCTGAAGGTTAGGGAATGATAAAATAGTGACTAAATAAGAAAGCTAGTTTTTTATTTGGTACAGTAAGTGAAACAATGCCTAATGGCATTTTTGTCATCCAAATTTCCACCTAAAAAGTATGTTTCAAAGTTGTGNATCCTGAATATAAAATATAAACACTCTTCAAGGCATTTCTGGTCAAGTGGTTGGAGAGATTTCCAAAGGCTTCCACAACAGCAGCTCCTAAAATAAAACAGAATCCAAGCCTAGACGAGACAGGCAGCCTTAAACTGCAAACAGTAGGTATGTGGTAGGACTAGGGGGATGCTCTGATGGTAGATAGCAGGCAGTACAGTACATAGCACTGCTGAAATGTGGGCCAGCATTGAAGTGGGAATACTGATCCTAGGACCCATTTCCTAAGCCAAGATCTTCACAGTGGCCGATGTACTCTTAGATCAGAGGTGTCTCTGATTTTCTCTTAAAGTAAATCCTCTTCAGAAAAAAGCTTCTCTGATTTAGACCTATAGGATTCCCACAGATTAAAATCAGGCAATAAGCAGGGTACCCAGCTGGCTCAGTCAGTGCAAGGTGCAGCTCTTGATCTCAGAGCCATGAGTTTGAGCCCCATGTTGGGTGTAGAGATTACTTATATAAAAATAAACTTAAAAAAAATCAAGGAATATGGGGCACCTGGGTGGCTCAGTCAGTTAAGTTGTTAAGCGTCCGACTTCAGCTCAGGTCATGATCTCACAGTTCATGGGTTCAAGCCCCGTGTCAGCTCTGTGCTGACAGCTAGTTCAGAGCCTGGAGCCTGCTTCAGATTCTGTCTCCCCCTCTCTCTGACCCTCCCCTGTTTATGCTGTCTCTCTCAGAAATAAATAAAAACATTTAAAAAATTGTTTTTAAAAAGCAAGGAATAAGCTTGAACTATATTAAGGCAAGCCACCATGAGCCAGAGGCAGCATAAGTAGCATATAATAGATTCAAATCTCCACAATGATTGGAGATATAGGAATTTTTAATTACGGAATACAGAAAAAGTATGTATGAAATGTTTAAAGACCTACAAGACACAATTGCACAGATGAGCAGGCACCAACAGGCTTGCAGAAATAACTAGGAAGACTTTTTAATAGAACTTCTATAAATAAAAATCCAGTTATTGAAACACAAAACCCAACTGGACTGGTTAAACAGTAGATTAAATCCAGCTGAAGAGAGGATTAGAAATTACCTGGAATATAGCACAAAGAGGGAAGGAGATAGAAACTATGAACAAGGGATTAAGTGATTGGAGGCTAGAATGAGAAGGTCAAACATAACTCTAATTGGAGTTTCAGAATAAGAGAAGAAAGAGAGATTTGAAGAGATAGTGGCATGACTCATCCAAGAGTGATGAAAAACATAATAATACATAGCCAGGAATCACAACATATACCAAAAAGGATATTTTCAAAACAGGAAATTCATACCTTAAACACATCATAATTCAACTGCAGAACACCAACTGCCATGAGATCTTAAAAAGGGGCCAGAGAGAAGGGATGGATCATCATCAAAGGAATGACCATTAGATTAACAATTGCCTTCAACAACAGTGGAAATCAGAAGACTGTGGAGTGATAATTTTCAATTGTTGAGAGAAGATAACTTAGAACTTAGAATTACATACTCAGAAAATCATATTTCAGTAAGGAGGGTAAAATTAATATGTTCATAAATACACACAAAAAAGAGAGATTTACTACCAAAAGATCTTCACTAAAGGAACATCTTCTAAAAGATGTACTTCAGGAACAAGGAAACTGATGTCAGAAGGATGACCTGAGATGCAAAAAGGAATGGTGAGCAAAAAAACATATGTACAGGGGCACCTGTCTGACTCAGTCAAAGAAGCGTGTGACTCTTGATCTTGGGGTTGTGAGTTTAAGCCCCATGTTGGGTGTAGAGATTACTAAGGAGATATACTTTAAAAAAAACATATACACATATAAGCAAATATGTAAAAATGTAAAATTGTACATATATGAGCAAATAATATTATGGGAAAAAGGAATAATAATGTCAAATTATAAAGTTAAAAAATGATAAAAAATAAAATAGTGGACAAGAATCACATGCAAGGCAGGAAAAGGGAGATCTGAGTTAAAATCTCCTAAGATCCTTAAGAGTATTATTAGAAAACAGGCTTTGGCAAACATTTTCTATAAAGGGGCAACTAGTAAATATTCTAAGTAAGTTTTGGAGACCATACAGTCCCTGTCATGAATATGAAACTCTGCCGTCATGGGGTGAAAGTAGCCATAGATGGTACACGAATGACATAACAAGGCTGTGTTCCAGTAAAACTTTATTTGCAAAGACAGGTGGTAGGCAGATTGGATCACTGGGCCATAGTCTGCCAATCTTCTTTCTAGAGGAAAGTTAAAATATTGATAAATTTCTGGCATTGAAAGTTAATTGTACATGATAAAGTTTCAAGAGTAATCAGTAAATGAGTAAAAATAGAGTCTAAAAAGTCCAAATAAGTATAAAGAACAATGAAATAAGGAAACAGATACACCACAAACAGATAATAAACCACCTTCTGAACAATGGCAAGAAATGGGAAAGAAAAAGAATCACAGAAAAAGCAGGACACATAAAAGAATAAGGTAGCAAACCAAGTCCAAATATAATAATTGCTTTTACTTACCAAATATGCAAGTGAATTAAACTAGCCAATTAAAAAAACAAATTATTGGGGCGCCTGGGTGGCTTAGTCGGTTAAGCATCCGACTTTCGCTTAGGTCATGATCTCGCGTTTCATGGGTTCAAGCTCCGCGTCGGGCTCTGTGCTGACTGCCAGCTCAGAGCCTGGAGCCTGTTTCAGATTCTGTGTCTCCCTCTCTCTGACCCTCCCCTGCTCACGCTGTCTCTCTCTCTCCTAGAAATAAATAAAAAATATTTAAAAAAACAAATTATCAGGGTGCCTGGGTGGCTCAGTTAAGCATCCAACTTCGGCTCAGGTCATGATCTCACAGTTTGTGAGTTCGAGCCCCACCCACATCAGGGTCTCTGCTCTCAGCACAGAGCCTGATTTAGATCCTCTGTCCCCCTCTGTCTCTCTCCCTTCCCTGCTTGCATTATCTCTCTCTCAAAAATAAATAAAACATAAAAAAAAAAAATTATCAGATGGGATTTTTAAAAAAATGTAACTTAAGGCCTAAGTAACAAAAAACAAAACAAAACACACACACACCAGGCAATTACCCAAAGAAAGCTACACTGAGGAAAACAGACTTAGGATAAAAAGCATTATCAGGGTTAGTAGGAGTCACTAGATAATTATGAAGGATTCAATTCCTCAGAAAGATAAAACAATTCTAAACTTGTATGCACCTAATAAAATAGCCTAAAATGCATAAATATTGGCAGGGGAACAGTCCTTTGGGAGACCCTAAGAGTAGAGACCCTAAGAGTAGGTGATGACTTTAGGAGCTTAATGAGATTGAGCACTTAAGTAACCAGAGTCATAAAGTTATGTTCTTCCTATCCCTAAATGTAGAGCCACACCCCAAAATAGAGTAGTGTTAAAACCACCTAACACCATGAAAAGTAGTGTGTGTGTGTTTTAAACTTAATTAATTAGAGAAATTCCCAAAGGGAAGGGGGGGGGGGG
>NW_027527392.1:162791-165477 GCF_008692635.1 Crocuta crocuta | reverse complement strand
CACCTGTGCCCTGGAAAAACTGAGTAGGGGAGAGACCATATGGCCAGCAGCAGAAGAAAGCTAGTGTAATCGTTTCACAAAGGTAATGCTCACCCTATACACAAAGGAGATCCACCCCAGCCTCATTTATTTCAGAGAGTGGTGACTTGGTGGGTAAAGGTAGACACTGGGAACACTGGGAAGAATCCTGTTAGGAAAAAAACCCCACTCCAAACATAATTCTGAGGTTCATTAATCATTATTCTCTTCATCTCCATCAGTTGTTCAGTTCAGGCTGCAGTGGGGTATACGTAATACTGAGAATACCCGCTCTTTGCCTTTAAAGATCAGCTGATCCCTTTATAGAATAAAGGCAAGTTATCAGTGAAAAGAGAAAAAAAATGCCCATTTCTTCATATTCTGAGCATGACAAAGGCTGAGTCTACTATGAAATAGGGGGTTGGGGAAGGATGACGAAAACTCACTAAACATGGCTGTCCTGAGGATCAAGGAGGAGACACAGAGGTGGGTGTAGAAAGTAGGATGCTTTTGGCTTTTGCTTGCTATAAGAATAGTGAGGTTTCCTGGTTCTCTTCATCCCATCCTCTAAATCTGTTCCCCAAGTTTCGCTGCCATGTTCTGCATCTGGGGAGCTGAGCCCTGTGGATGGTATGTATCATCTGGGCTCGCTTGCTAGCTGGCTTCCATAGAGACTGAGCAATGGCAGACTCTGGCAGGAAGGTGAACGGTGGGAAAAGAAAGCAGTGAGAGTCTTTTTTCCTTGCTCCCTCTCTTCTTTGGCAGTCCATGCCTTCAGGACTCTTGAAGCTTCTAAGACCCTTTGGCTATAAACAACCCCGCCTTAATGATAATGACTAGCATTTGTTGAGTGCTTACTATGTTCCAGTGCTTACTGTAACCCACCACATTACATAGGTGAATTTGCTGAATCCTCCCAACAACCCCATGGAGGTAGGTACTGTGTTTACAGATGGATAACTGTGACACACAAAGGTTAACTAACTTGCTCAAAGTCCATTAGTTACTAGATACAGATTTGGGTTTTTAACCCAGGTTGTTTGGCTTAAGGGTCTATATTGTTAAGCTCTAATAGAAGCCATATATGTAATTTTTTTTCTACTAGCCATAGTAAAAACAATGTAAGATTAAACAAGTAAAATTAATTTTAGTAATATATTTTAATAAACCCAGTATATCAAAAATATCATTTCAACATGTAAAAATATTTTAGAAATTAAGATATTTTGCAGTCCTTATTTTGGTGTAAAGTCTTTTAAAATCTGGTGTGTACTTTATACTTACAGCACATTTCATTTTGGACACTAAATTTTCATTGGAAATACTTGACCTCTATTTAGATATTATAAAATTTACAGTGGAAAAATTAACATACTGAAGCCATTCCAACATATCTAAAAGTTTTCCAATAACTGAATTGGAAAAGAATTTTTTATTTTTTATTTTAATAAGCTTCTTATATTAGAATAATTTTACAGAAGAGTTGCAAAGATGATACAGAAGCTACCATATACAAATCACACATTTCCCTATTGTTAATATCTTACATTACTATGGAACATTTGTCACAACTCAGAAAACAGCACTGATACAGTGCTATCAACTAATTCTAGTTTTTATTTGTATTTCACCAGTTTTTCTACTAATGTCCTTATTCTGTTCCAGCATCCAATCCAGGACACTACACTGTATTTATTCACATCTCCTTAGTCTCTTCTGGTCTGTGATAGCTTCTCACACTTACCTTGTTTCTTGTGACTTTGACAGTTTTGAGGAGTACTGGTTGGGTATGTTGAAGAATGTCTGCCAGTTAGGATTTGGCTGATATTTTCCCCATGATGAGACTGGAGTGATGGGTTCTGGGGAGGAAAACCACAGAGGTAAAGTACCATTCTCATCTCATCATATCAATGGCACATGCTATCAACATGACTTATGACTGGTAATGTCAATCTTGATCATCTGGCTGAGGTCATGTTTGCCAGATTTCTGTACCCTAGTTTATTTTTTTTTCCTCCCTTTCCATACTCTTTTCCTTGGAAATAAGTCACTGGGCACAGCCTACACTTAAGGATGGTGAGGGAGGCAATGTTCATAGCAGCACTCTCCACAATAGCCAAAACGTGGAAAGAGCCTAAGTGTCCATCAGCTGATGAATGGATCAAGAAGATGTGGTTTATCTATACCATGGAATACTACATGGCAATGAGAAACAATGAAATCTGGCCATGTGTAGCAACATGGATGGACCTTGAGGGTGTTATGCTGAGCGAAATAAGTCAGGCAGAGAAGGACAAATATCATATGTTTGCACATATAGGAGGATTAGGAGGAACTTGACGGAGGAACAAGGGGGAGAAGAAGGGGGAAAAGGTGGGGGAAAGGGAGAGAGGCAAACCATGAGAGACTCTTGAATGCTGACAAAAACTGAGGACTGATGGATGTGGGGGGGAGGGGGGATGGGCATGGAGGAGGACACTTGTGGGGATGAGCACTGAGTGTTATGTGGAAACTAATTTGACAATAAACTATTTGTAAAAAAAAAAAAAAAGGATGGTGAGGGAGGGGTGCAGATTAAGGCCCAAGTATCAGTTTTAAGTTTACATTTATTAAAATTAAATAAAAATTACTTCTTCAATCATACTAGCTATATTTCAAATGGCTTGTG
>NW_027527392.1:156563-162743 GCF_008692635.1 Crocuta crocuta | reverse complement strand
GCAGCACTATACATTACTGCATTTCAACATTCAATGCAAAGAAGCAGCTGGTGAAGAGGTATTCACAAAGGAGCTGATGGGCCTGAGTTAATGGGAAGGAAGAGAGATGATGAGAGAGTCAGTGAAGCGCAAGAAAAGGCCAAGGACAAAAGATAAGTTAATGAGAAACATGAAGACAACATCGTGTGTGTGTGTGTGTGTGTGTGTGTGTGTGTGTGTAGAAAGGGAAGAGGGTAGGAATGGAGAGATGTTCCAAAGAATGTACACCTTAACTGTGTGCTTAAACTAGCCCTGGATTTTGGTTACAAAGTTTGAATTCACAAACCTGGGCTCATGTTTCACGTTTCTTAGCTGTATGATGATCTTAGATGACACACAAATCCTCTAAGCTTGTTTCCTCATCTGTAAAATGGGTAGGTCCTAGTACTTCCCTCATGGGAGCATTGCAAGGATCAAAGAATATTTTTGTTTAGGACTTCATAATCTTTGCTGTAATCTCCAAATGGAAAGGTATGATTTGGTGTTGGTGGGACATGAAAATTAGCTGTTCTGTTGGTAGATTGAGGTTATTGGTTCCTCTTTTGCCCCTCTCAACCCCCTGATCCAGTCTCTCTCCCCTTTCTGCCCCATTCTATTCCTCGGGAACTTACACCCTGCATCACTCAGTCTCCCTGGTCACCTGGCATCCAGCTGGGGATGGTCAAGCAGGGAGCTCTAAGTGGCAGGAGAGAAAGCCAGGGATTTCTTCCTTGCTCTTTCCCTACTTCAGCATCCTGTGTCTGGTAGCGTCTGCACCCCTCTGGGATGACAGCTCCCAGGGGGAGGCCCCTCCTCCATGGCTCCACCTTTTACCAGGCACAAGTAACTGTGTTTCCTTCCCTCACTCCCTCAACCCTAGGAGTGGCAGCAGCTCCCCACTCTTGCTTTTTTTTGAGTGCCTCGCCAACTTGGTTTGTTCCCCTAACCTTGTCTATACTTTGGTGTGTCATTCTCTCTTTGAGTTTTCACTTAAATCATCTGGTATGAATTCTATGTCCTGCTTGGCCCCTGACTGTGGTAGAGAAGATGGTAAGGAAGAGAATATTGAGAGTGACATACAGGGTCAGCTGAAGGAGCTGACAACATGAGGTGATGGCAGCAATGCAAGGACTGTAGTGATTGAACTGAGGATTAACCAGGCTCTGGACAAACACATTGTCAGTGAGATCGGGGGAGAGAAACTTGGGAGTAAAATTGTACAGAAAGGCATGGAAGATGCCAGTGGTGTGGGTAAGATAGAAAACAGAGAGGGAGAAGAGGTAAAGGCTACACCAAGATTTCCATGCCAGGTATACCAAGAAGTCAGCCAGACCACAAGAGCCAAAGGACAAGGTACTACCCACAGGGATGAAGACATTAAGAGGGTGTGCTTGGCTTTGAAAAGAGTGTACGTACTGGATTCATACAAGCATGGTTCTGGTTCCACAACTGACTATCTGTGTATCCTCAAGAGATTTAACTTGCCTCCCTGTGCTTAATTTCTCACATGGAAAATGAAGTAGAGCTGTGGGATTTAGATAAAAGCCATTTGTTCACTCATCCATAGTCCACAAATATATTTGAGCACCTGTCATGTGCCAGACACTCAGCAATAAATGAGATAGATAAGGTCGCTCCTCTCATGGAACATTCTAGTGAGGAGAACAGACAATGAACAAGTAAGGCATCTTAACTCAGGTTCCCTGGAGACAGATTGTGATGGAGACCTGCATACAGGAAGTTTATTATGGATGCTCTTAGGGATGATACTAGTAGGCAAGTGAGGGAAGAGAGACTGAGCAAACACTGGTGGGGAGAGGGTGTTGCGGAGGCTCCAGCCTACTCCACAGAAGCTCTGGGACCAGCATAGTCTTTCAGAGTTGCCCCCAGGCAAGGCAAGTATGAGGGCCTTTATACTCCTACTGAGACAGTCAAGAAATTCAGGATGCCTCAGGGGAGGGGTGTGATCAAAGGACAATTCTTGAATGGACACTCAGCTGAGAACACTCAGCAGCCGTCACTCCTGCTACCTGCAGGAATGAGAAACAGTCTTGAAAGGAGGATCTGGAAAGCACAACAAAGCATCTGTTACATAAGTAAATACCTGACCATGATAATCACAGGTAGCGATAGGTGCAATGATGATAACAAAACTGGGTAATGTGATAGATGGGAGAGTGGGCCGTTTACATTAGATTAGGTAGTTAGAGAAGTCTGTGGTACATCATAGGGCTCAATAAGAATCCGTTTCATTGTCCTCCCTTCTCTTTTGCTGATAATGGTGGACACATGGGTATCAACCCATCATGAGAAATATGTGGTGCTACTTCTCTGGATGAGTCAGACTCCTAGATGCCATAGAGGTTGCAGAAAAGTGAGGCGTTGTCTCTGCCTCCAAGCAGCTTACAATGTAGTTGAGGAAGGTAAGGGTTATAGAAAGTTAGCAAGCAATACCAGTTCATATAGCACTACTGTTGACAAATGGTGCAAGCAAGGATAGAAGTGTCCATATCCTTTTAGCATACCTGGAATTTCACCGGTGAAAAGAGCTAGGCGGGGGTGGGGGGAGGTAGTTTGGTCAAGGAGAATAACTGGAGCAAAAACCAGTGATCTGGGAATGGGCATGGAGTGTTGTTGTGTTTTATTTGTGGGCTGGGATCAGCAGAGCCACACTGTTGTCCTTTTGCATTGGCCTGTGATGTTATTAGGTTTGTCAAAGGCAGAAGATCACTAAAAGTCATTTCTTGGACACATGACATCTTGCAGTACTTTGGTGTGTGGTGGCTGTGTGGGATGGGAATGACAGACTGGGACTAGGCAGTTCCAGGAGCTTCTTGATAAGGAGTAAAAGAAGCCTAAGCGTTTGCGTCCAGGCAATTATGTGAATGGCAGTACTACCCGTGTAGGTGGGACTTGCAGGCAAGTGGAATATGGGATCAGATTCTTTGGGAGATACTGGGAATGAGAGGTAGTTTGGGAATATCTGTAGAGCTAACGCCTTGAAACCAGGAAGGAGAGTGAGAGCCCCACGAGAGAACTTACAAGAAACAAATGGGGGGCTAGAAAGCTCTGACAGGTATATCTCCGCACTTGGATGATGTGGCCTGTGCTACTACAAGATGTACAGTCTTGGTCTTTGAAAATATATGTCCTAAAGCATTTTCAGAAGATAAGGATGGTCAGCAAGACCCATAGCCATCACGAAGAAAGAGATATGGCAGCAGTGTCAGAGCCTTGGCCCTGGTACATTTTCTGTCTCCTTGGTTCGAAAGACTTTGTTGGTAGCAGAGGTTTGTGCGTTCCAAGGGTTTGAACTTAAAGGGAATGTCGTTTTTGTTAACCTTTAACTAAGAAGGCAGTCCGGGAGGAGATAAATTATCTGCTCAAAGAGGAATTGTTGTTGCATTCAAAGAGGGAATGGAGATTACTGAGGTGCTACTGCAAACGACCCCATGACCCTTCTTTTCATTGGAGGATTGATGGAGAAAAGGCTCCCCCCACTTTTTCTCTGGATATTAAATGTGAAGTCCCAGGAGTACCAAGGAAAGGATGACAGGAGAACTTGAAAAATTGAGAAGTATATGAGTTGACTAAACAAGGAGGCATTTTTCCAACACTTCTAAAGCAACTAAAGAAAATGTATTAACCTTCTAATGAAAATATTGCTATCCAACTCATCACTGGAGACAGATCTAGGGGTAACTGCTCCATTCACCATTTGGGGAAGTTACTTAGCAGGATCCAAGCTCTTGGGATTTCATCTACAGTGCCTACCTGCTGTTGGTCAAGAGGCAGTAACAGAATGGTTTAGATGAAAAGGAATAGAATTTTGTCTCACAGTTTTGAAGTGTGCTTAGGACAGTGGTTGAAAGTATTAAGTCAGAGGGGCACCTGGGTGGCTCAGTTGGTTAAGTGTCTGACTTCAACTCAGGTCATGATCTTGCTGTTCGTGGGTTTGAGCCCTGCACTGGGCTCTGTGCTGACAGCTCAGAGCCTGGAGCCTGCTTTGGATTCTGTGTCTCCCTCTCTCTCTGCCCTTCCCCTGCTCATGCTCTGTCTCTCTGTCTCTCCTTCAAAAGTAAACAAACATTTAAAAAAAATTTTTTTAAAGTATTAAGTCAGAACCTGCTCTAATGTGGTAGACACTAAGATGTAGTGACCCAAGTGACTGGTTTAGACTCTTCAAGGATCACTAGAGATTGGAGAGCAGAGGCTAGCGGTGGGAGGAGAGAAAGAATGGCAGATATTGGCAAGTCTTTAAAAAACATAAAACTGAATAAGGTCACTCACTAGTCAAGTTAAGACTACTGTACCAGTATCAGTTTCCTGGTTTTGATATCCTACTACCATCATAATTGACGTCACCATTGCAGGAAGCTAGGTGAAGGGTATATGGAGCTCTATGTACTATTATTGCAACTTCTTATGAGTCTATAATTTCAAATAAAATGTATAAAAGAAGTGTGGTGGGAGAGGTGAGAACAATCCTCATGAACTTTAACGAGTATTTTTGTGACTCTTTACAATTTTTAACACTTCCACAAAAGTTTCTCATTTGCACCTCCCAACAGCACTTATAGGTAGTAAAGTGTACTATTATACCTATTTTATGGGTGAAGAAACTGAGGCTCAGATAGAGAAAGTAACTCACCTGTGGTCACAGAGAACAAATCGCAAAGGCAAGGCTCAAATTCACATCTTTGAGTTTTGAATGCTGTGATTCCTTGAGTCCAAATCCATCTGACCTAGGCTGAGTCACACAGACACATATCCTGAGACAAGGATCTAAGGGCAAGAAGCTTACTCGGGAGGTGATCGGAAGCTCCAGTAGGGGACCAGGGAAGCATGGCAGAAAAGAGAACATTATGGAGTATATATTGCCTATGTGGGCAACTGGGGTTTGTTCCTGCTGGGGAACTCAGAAGTGAGAGAGATCATGCCTTCGAGTTTATACCCAATTAAGAGGTAAGGAAGCTGCTGTATTGACCTCTCAGTCCATCCTGTATTGAGTGAGGGCAATGCTCTTGGGGTGCTCACTCCATGGCTTTTCTAGATGACTCCATTCTCAGGCCAAGAGGAAACCAGGCAGGGAACTGAAGATACTGCTTGAAGTAGGACTCCATCAGCATATACTGAAAAGGTTAATGCACAGGGGATGTGGGCAGGGTCCCCACCAACAGTGACTGTCCCTTTATTTTAGTACCCACATTCTCAACCTTCTGTCACTCAGACTCTTTCCTCTTATCCTAGAATATACTCCAAGCATGTGCATGCATGCGCACGCACGCGCGCATACACACACACACAAACATACAGAGATAGGTTGAAAGGAGGGAGGGCTGCCCTTTTCTTGCTTGTTGGGCCCAGGAGTCAGCATCTAAGAGAAAGAGCAGCAAAAGGTGTGTGTGTGTGTCTGTGTCTGTGTGTGTCTGTGTGTACATACCTGGAGCCTCGATGCATGCACATCGGTGGCTTTTTGAACATGTCGATTGTTATGATCCACCAACTTATTCCAAAAGCAATTTGAGGCTGAGGAGAAGATATAAATGTTGATGTCCTCTGGGTCAGAGGTTAAGTCAAAAGTCAAAGGTTAGTTGGCATTTTCCATTGTACCGATATAACGTAGTCCATCTCTTGGGACTCCTTTCAAAGGGTCTAAACGTGACCAAAGAGAGCAATTGGCCGAGGAACAGAGTTGCAGATGGCATTTTATTTAGTTTGGTGGATGCTACAGAGGAGGGTACTGGGATTCTAGAGAAATGGCTGGCTAAGCGGTCATGTGAAGGAGGGGTAGAGGCAAAGTCAGTGGAGGCCTTTCTCATAGAGGTTGCCACACACTAAAGAACTGATTGGCTCATTCCTTATTCATATGGTATTTCTTCTCCAGGGTACACACTATATACTCTTCATGTCTGTGGGCTAATGTAATCATTATGTGTGCACTCTAGAAATTAGTGCCATTTCCCTCTGCTTGTGCCTGAAATAGACATTTCAGACGTTTGTAACTCTCAGTCATTTTAATCCAGCTGTTTGCCCCAAGTATGTTCCCAATTAGAGCCATTTTGCTCTGTGGTTGATACCAAGAAGTGGAACACATGTTCTGATCTTTAAAAAAAAATCTCTTAAATAGCAAAGGTATACTATGTTTCCCCCCCATTATAA
>NW_027527392.1:154825-156488 GCF_008692635.1 Crocuta crocuta | reverse complement strand
GAATTCTTTCTCGACCATTTACCCAACCATAAAGATTTGACCCTTGAATTAAAATCATAAAAATATCCAAGGGGTGTAATGCCTTGAAATCTAGAACTTTTTTTTTGTTTTTATAAAACTTCCACAGCTTTGATTCATTATATCTTCGCAAGTTTTTCATATGTAAAACCTGCCATAGGGTTGTGATATCAAGTCATCAATAATAAAACTGTTCAGTTTTGGTACATGTAACATCATTTTGTTCCCCAATTTAGTATCAATTCCTTCTAAATCATACCATATTCTTGCATTAATACTATCACATTTTGTAAGCCTACATATGAAAAAGAATAAAACCACTTTAAAATAGAAAATGTATTTGTATTTACACTTATTTTGATACCGTGCTTTTTTTGTGCTCTTCCAACTTCGGGTTTGTTTTTTCGTCACCCATTTTCTCACCATAGACTGGAAACTGCATTCACTGACAGTCTGATCCCCTTACATTAATTAGGTCTGCCTCCTTTTCAAGGGGCTGGAAATTTAAGAGGGCTTGTCTCTTGATGCTGGGCTCACCAGGAGCCCATTAGAGTTTTCCAGGTACAAGACGTGAGGTACAGGTGTGCTTCCTTTCACAAAGTAAAATTTCTCCCAAATCTGTGAACAGAGAGGCACTTGGTGCAGGCAGGGCTGACCAAGCCAAAGCATTGGGAGCCTCATGCCACTCTGCTGGTAGCAAATTAGCATAGAAACTAGGCTGTGGTGGTTTTTCAGTGACTTAATACCAAACGGATGCCCTTAAATTACTGGACACAAAATGAATAACCAAAGGATGCTCAAATGCATTGTTAAATGGCAGAGGCTATAATATAATTGTGAAAAAATACTAACACCAGCAGAGCCGCCATTAAACTTAAGTTTAGAAAATAACTTGGCATATGATATGACAATTTTGGCTTTGCCAAGAAAGAGCGATTCAAAAGCAACCCAATCATCAAGGATTGGAAGCATTTTGTCAAAGAAAGGCTATTTGAATAGTCAAAAAGTGCCAGAAGTAAAGTGTATGTTGGTGCCCATAGATATAGCTGGGCCCATCTAGGAAAGGTGGGTGTTTGTCACAGTAGGACCCAGGGTCTTGAAGAAAGAGATGAGTGAGACCTACTGTCTTAAGGAAAAGTAGCGACCACACCTCATCTTCCACCTTTTGATTGGGGGCTTTCTACCTGGGAAACTATAATGAGTTCTTGGTGAACACAGCATTTCATCTCAATCCAGAGACAGAGGTCTNTGCTTATGGTAGAGTGCACAAATACAGAGTGTACAGTTAATGGATGTTTACCTATGTCTACACCCATGTGAGCTCCATCAGATCAAGATGTAGAATATTTCTAGAGCCCCAGAAGTCTCACTCCTGCCCCCCTTAGCCACTACCCCAGGGTAAGCACTATTCTGACCTCTAGCGCCATAAAGTGGGATTGCTGGATCATAGGGTATATGTATGTTTAGCTTTAATAGGTACTGCCAAACCTTTTGCAAAAGTATTGAACCAATTTATAATCGTAACCAATTACTTTTTGTTTGCCCAGATTTTCGGTTGTTGGCACTGAAAATGCTAGACAGCTCTTCTCTTGCTAGTGCTTGACCTAACCCATGACAAGTTTTCATTACCACCCCCACCCACCCC
>NW_027527392.1:150834-154775 GCF_008692635.1 Crocuta crocuta | reverse complement strand
AAGCCAGTATGGCTGTCATTTGTCCTTTGGTTGTGGTGGCAACCACAGAATGAGCAGTATGGTGACACACTATGATTTCACACTTATCATGGGGGTTAGTGTGGATTTCATGGTAAGTCTCCATAAGACAAAACAAGGCCATTTTGGTTAAATCTCCACAAACCTTGACCTGTGTCATTACCTTCTGAGACCCCAAAGCCTAAACTACTTCTTCTGCCTCCCAGGCAAGGAAATGCACCATTCTCAAAGGGCCTTCAAGAACGGTTTGGAAAACAGTGGATTTGAAAACCTAAGAGTGTGAGAGGAAGCCAGGGAGTGTCATCATTCAAGCCCCATTTCGAATCTAAACCAGCTGATGGTGTCTCTACACTGTCTTCTTTTTTGCCCTCCAAAATTATATTTAGGCTTCAAATTTTTTGTTTCAGCTTTTATTCAATCTGTCTTGGAAAAATGTGTACCTTTAAAGGTCTGGGCACAGCTGACAGAGGGTATATGACATGAACATTCTGTTTGGTATTCATGTCATAGACTATTAGTGATATTTTTTTAGAATTTGATTTTAAACATTATTCAAAAATAAATCTATAAATGCCTACCGGAGAACACCTCTACATTTTCTTGCCACTGAACAAGCTAAGAATGCATGCCCAATGGCAGGAAATGTTGTCTGGGGGGTTGCTTTATGAACAGCCAGTGAAAGGAGGATATCAGAAGGGGAAAGTAAATGAGTCAAGACTGACCAGATACAGGTCATTGTTGAAGCCGCATGACAGGTGCAGGGGCTTCATACTACTATTTTCTTTACATGATGGGATTTGTTTTTCATAATAAAAAAAATTTGAAAATNTAAGAAATGTAGAATAAGCAGAATTTTAAAAATAATTTATGGAAATCTGAATGTGGAGTGGTATTTTGATATGTTTAAAAAAAATAATCCTTATTTTTTAGAGATACATCCGGAAATATTTATGGATGAAATGATATGATACCTGGTTTTTACTCAGGAAATGGGGAAGATTGGCCATGGGTAAATGGTTGCTGGATGATGGAGCTATGGGCGATCATGTACTGCTTGAGCCATCTTTGTGGATGTTCAGAAATAAACTAAAAAGGATTTCATACATATACATTCAAAGAACACAGATTAGTACCATGAGATTGCAGATTTGTTTTTCTCTTCATACTCAGGTTATGAAAAGCTTAAATGATCATGTTTTCATGACACCAGCTATTGCATAAAGCACCTCTGAAATTGTTCTTTCATTTGGGGGATGCATTAAGGGGCGCCTGGGTGGCTTACTCGGTTAAGTGTCCGACTTTCGCTTAGGTCATGATCTCGCGGTTCGAGGGTTCGAGCCCCGTGTCGGGCTCTGTGCTGACTGCCAGCTCAGAGCCTGGAGCCCGTTTCAGTCTGTGACTCCCTCTCTCTCTGACCCTCCCCTGCTCACGCTGTCTCTCTCTCTCTCTCTCCTAGAAAAAAAAATCAATAAAAGTCACAACAAAAACCTGATTGCAGGGTTCAGATAAATGTCACCCAGTGGGTTAACAAATTCCCATGGTTCCAAGGGCACCAGTGCCAAGTTGCCTGGGGAGTAGGGCTTCTGCGTCTCTGAGGCATGTCCGTCACTGGTCTGTGGGCAGTGGGACACAGCTTCCCCAACGCTGCCTCTTCTAAAAGTTGATAGATCATCTTCCAGGGACTAATTGTTTCTGAACCGGTATCAGAACTCCATGGTGTGACAGGTGCACTCCACCGGAACCATGGGGCTGAACACTGCAGTATGTGCAGTGCTTAGGGACACTGGCTCGGAAGCCAGAGCCAGCATCTTTGGGTTTTAATCTGGAGCTGTGTGACCTTGGGTAAGTCATTTGATCTCTCTGTCATTAGCTTCCACATCTTTAAAACAGGAGTGATAATACTCCATCCCATGGAGTTACTGTGAGGCATAACCAAGGTCAAGCGCTTAGAACGGTGCCTGGTACATAGTAAATGCTTCATGAACACTAGCTATTATTATCATCATTATTTGTAAGTGGGTCTGTCCTAAAGCATGCTGTTTCCCCANAGCATGGAGCACAATGCAGCACTGTTTGTTTTATTATAGAAATAATATGAACCACTGCAGTATAGGTTTGCGTAGAATTGAGCATCAAGAGAGATGCTTTGTGTTCATCCCATGGCTTTCCTGATCCTCTGGATATGCCTCCTGGTTCACGAAGCTGAGACACTTAGAGCCGTTTGATTTAATGAACTTCCCAGACCTTCCTCCCAGACAATCTGGTATACTAACAGCACCTTCTGTTCTCCAAGGAGCATTGCCTAGCTTTACCTCATGGCCTTTTATGGTCAAGGTATTAGGTGACATCTCCTCTTGTCCTTGTTTTCATTGGATCCTCTGTGACTGTTGACTCAGTTCTTTCTGAAACTCACTCAGTTGCTTTCTGGGACGTCATGTGGCTTTAGGGCCTCCTCCTACAGCTCTGGCCACTCCTGCTCCATCTCTTTTGCAGGATCGTCTTTTTTCTATTCCTCTCCCGAGTGTCATGCTCCCTGGGATGTTGACATCAGTGCTGGCTTCTCATTCTATATGTCCTCCCAGAGTGGCCTCACTAATACCCAATCCCTCAGTTTCCATGTATAGAGAACATTCTAGTCTTTGTCTGCTTGATAGCTCTTTTCCCACCTGCTAGTACCAGAATTTCTCTTTCCTGGAGGAACACACTTGTGGATTTCGTGGAGCTGACTCCGTCCCACCCATTGCCACAGGTGTGGGTTCACGACCCAGACATTGTCGATCCGAATGTTCCAACTCCAGGTTACAGGGCTTGATTCAAGAATGAGCATGTAGGGGCTCCTGGGTGGCTCAGTTGGTTAAGCCTCTGACTCTCGGTTTCAGCTCAGGTAATGATCTCATGGTTTTGAGAGTTGGAGCCACATATTGGGCTCTGTGCTGACAGTGTGGAGCCTGCTTTGGATTTTTTCTCCCTCTTTCTCTCTCTCTGACCCTCTCCTACTCAGTCTGTCTCTCTTGCTCTCTCTCAAAATAAGTAAATAAACGTAAGAAATAAAAAAAAAAACAAAAAAAAAACCAGTGGACATGTAACCCCCAATGGATCAATCATAGTCTCTATGGAGACTTCTGCTGAGCTATCAGAAAACAAAAACAAAAACAAATCTCTGCTGAGTTATTGAATGAATAGATGTGAACCAGAGACTTTGGGGTTGCCAGAGGCCATCATGCCCAAGAAAGTCCAAGAAATTAATTAAAAGAGAGATGGAGATCCAATACTGTCATTTAAAACCCTGAATCTAGGTCTGAAGCTGAAGAAACAATCGTTGGGCTTTTTGGTGTCTTCAGCCATGAATTCCCTTTTCTCCATGCAGTAATTTTTATTGGTTTTCTTGTCACTCACATCCACCCATATCCTGATGACTCCCAAATCCACATCCATGGCCAAAGCTTCTCTCCTGAGCAACAGACTCATAGAAATAACTTGCAATTAAACAACCCCCACACAGATATCCCACAA
Source organism: Crocuta crocuta (assembly GCF_008692635.1). Lineage (NCBI taxonomy): Eukaryota > Metazoa > Chordata > Mammalia > Carnivora > Hyaenidae > Crocuta > Crocuta crocuta. The sequence goes on along the minus strand of NW_027527392.1, from coordinate 151,244 downwards.
AGACATCCGAGACCCAACATGTTATATTCTAAATATAATTACATTATAAATTTATATTAACTTGTTAATGTTTTAAAATTTTCCACCAGAATGTAAACTCTATGAGGACAGGAACTTTGTTTATTCATTACTGTATCTCAAGTACCTAGAGGAAACACATAATAGATGTTCAGTAATTATTTGTGAAATGAATGAAACAAAGGGATTTTCTTTGACTTCATTTGTAATATCACATACCATATTCGATCAGTTGCTAAGTCTTATAGTTTTAGTTCATGAATATCTCAAATTTCATCTCTGATCCCCTCATATTACCCCACTGCTTACTTCAAGCCCAAATTGCTTCTTGCCTGGACCGTGGCAAAAGTCTCCTAATTCCTGTACTGCTTACACCTACCCTCTACACATTT
>NW_027527392.1:144687-150771 GCF_008692635.1 Crocuta crocuta | reverse complement strand
AATTTCCAGCCTCTTCCTAAATTGCTTAAAATATATCAGTAATGCTGCAGAGTTTTCTGGCTCAACTTGTGGCTCCTGCCTGCCTCTTGAGGCTAATTTCCTGGAGGCTAATTTCCTGGATCTCTTTCCATTCAGCCACTGACTAAGAAAGAGGGAATCACTTGGGGTCTCTCAAATTCATCAGCGTGTTTCTTCCCTCTTCATCGGGGCATATGCTGTAGTCTCCTCCCACGCTGCCCCTTTCACCTTTGTGATCATCTTGAAAAACTCATGTCCTGTCCTTTAGAAAGCTTTCTCTAGTCTCTGAGTCCCCATTCTTATTGGAAGTCCCCACTATCTTCACAAAGCTCCCTTTGCACCCCTTTGTGTAGAAAAGCAGTTACATAGCACAGACTGTTTTAGTGCTGTCAGTGTCTATATTTTATTTTCCTCTTGGCACACAGCTAGACTACATTTCCCAGCCTCCTTTGCAGTTAGGAGTGACCATGTGACTGAGTCTTAACCATTGGAATGTGGGCAGAAGTGATGTGCATCATCTCCAGGCCTGGCCCATTAAAACCTCTCACATATGGGCATCCTTCTTTTTCTCCTCAGTTTAGTAGAGAGGACTAAGGGCGTTCAGGATGGAGGCATCATGACATGTGTGGAGCCACTGTGTGGCTCTGTGACTTGGGCCACCATGGGGTCAAAACTGGGAAATAAAAGAGGAAGAAACCCCAGGAAGTCCACTACCATCTTGACTTTTTTGTCTTGCCTTCCCAGTCAGCCTGCTAATTATTTGCTTTTCAGAGTCTTCTGCCATTTGTTGCTGCTGCTATTTGGTGTCCTGTCTAGAGTTCTTAGTTATAGTCAGTGGGGGCTGATAGGGTGTAGAGGGCTTATCCACCCTCTTGGCTAGCATCCCCTCTATCACCTCATTTTTTGTAGCCTATTCCTGCATACCTGGCTCATGTTTGCTAGGTGGACTAATTAAGTATCCAGATTCAGAAAATCAACTATGTCTGACTCTTACCAGAAGAGGATTTCTAATTCTCAGCTTTACAATTTACATAAGAGTGAAAATGTTTGAAACGGTTCTTGCGAGAACTGGAGACATGATTAAGGATAGAGAATAAATACTCCAAATAGAGGTTACGCTGTGAGCTATTACATAACTTCCCTGCTGGGAAAAGAGTGAATGGTGATGATATTGCATGAAGATCTTCAGATTACTAAGGGATGGAAATTTGCAGATTACTGTTTTTTAAACCAAATGTGTCTTGTTTCTTTTTTTAAAATTTTTTTTCNTGTATAGATAAACCACATCCTCTTGATCCATTCATCAGTTGATGGATATTTAGGCTCTCTCCATGATTTGGCTATTGTTGAGCATGCTGCTGTGAACAGGGGGGACATGTGTCCCTATGCATCAGCACTTCTGTATCCCTGGGATAAATTCCTAGCAGTGCTATTGCTGGGTCATAGGGGAGTTCTGTTGTGAATTTTTTGAGGAACCTTCACACTGTTTTCCAGAGGGGCTGCACCAGTTGACATTCCCACCCACAGTGTAGGAGGGTGCCCGTTTCTCCACATCCTCGCCAGCATCTAGAGTCCTCTGATTTGTTCATTTTAGCCACTCTGACCGGCGTGAGGTGGTATCTCAATGTGGTTTTCATCTGTATTTCCCTGATGAGGAGGGATGCTGAGCATCGTTTCATGTGTCTGTTGGCCATCTGGATGTCCTTCTTGGAGAAGTGTCTGTTCATGTCTTCTTCCCAGTTCTTCACTGGATTATTTGTTTTTTGGGTGTGGAGTTTGGGGAGTTCCTTATACATTTTGGATACTAGCCCTTTATCTGATATGTCATTGGCAACCATCTTCTCCAATTCCGCCAGTTGCCTATTAGTTTTATCGATTGTTTCCTTTGCTGTGCAGAAGCTTTTAATCTTGATGAGGTCCCAGTAGTTCATTTTTGCTCTTGATTCCCTTGTCTTTGGGGATGTGTCAAGTAAGAAATCGCTGCCATTGAGGTAAGGAGGTTGTTCCCTGCTTTCTTCTCTAGTGTTTTGTTGGTTCCCTGTGTCACGTTCAGGTCCTTTATCCATTTTGAGTTTATTTTTGTGTATGGTGTGAGAAAGTGATCTAGTTTCATTCTTCTGCATGTTGCTGCCCAGTTCTCCCAGCACCATNTATTGGTCTATAAAAATGCAACTGATTTCTGTACGTTGATTTTGTACCCTGCGACTTTGCTGAATTCATGGATCAGTTCTAGTAGGCTTCTAGTGGAGTCTGTCAGGTTTTCTATGTAGACTATCATGTCATCTGCAGAAAGTGAAAGTCTGACTTCTTCTTTGCCAATTCTGATGCCTTTTATTTCCTTTTGTTGTCTGATGGCTGATGCTAGCACTTCCAATAGTGGTTAAACAATAGTGGTGAGAGGGGTCATCTCTGTTGTGTTCCTGATCTCAGGGGGAAAGCTCTCAGTTTTTCCCCGTTGAGGATCATGNTTTTTTTTTTCAAAAAACCAACTCTTGTTTTTATTGATCTGTTCAACTGTTTCTTTGGATTATGTATTGTTTCTGCCCTGATTTTTATTATTTCTCTTTTCCTACTGGGTTTGGGGTGCTCTTGTAACTCTCCTTCTAGTTCCTTTAGGTGCGCTGTTAGATTTTGCATTTGCGCTTTTTCTAGTTTCTTGAAATAGGCCTGGAGTGCAATGTATTTTCCTCTTATGACTGCCTTTGCAACATCCCATAGAGTTTGAATTGTTGCATTTTCATTTTCATTTGTTTCCGTATATTTTGTAATGTCTTCTCTAATTGCCTGATTGGCCCATTTGTTCTTTAGTAGGGTGTTCTTTAACCTCCATGTTTTTGGAGATTTTCCAGACTTCTTCCTGTGTTTGATTTCAAGTTTCAAAGCATTATGATCTGAGAGTGTGCATGGTATGAGCTCCGCACCAGTGTGTCTTGTTTCTTGAAACTTATAGATGCATATTAACCTGAGGTAAGAAATCTATATTCATGTGTGTGTGTTGAGAATTTAATTTGTAAATTTTTGATTCCCTAAACAATAACATTTACAACTCTTTATTCTTATTTATTANGGCCTCCTACATGTAATGTTCAGTGGGAGTTAAAAATAGTTTAAGTATTACCTCCTGTTTGAAAGAATAGTGATGAAGTTCACCGATGAGAACTTGACATGTTGAAAAGCACTTTTACTCTTCTTGCTGACATTTTCCTCACAGTGTCCCAGTGAAGTAGGTTTTAGTCCCATTTGACAGTCTACAGAAGCTCAGTATGCTTGAGGAATCTGTCCCTGATCACATCATAATGGCAGAATTGAGTCTTCTACCCTAGTCTTCAGGTTCCACTTTCTGTTCCTTTGTCATTATGCCTGAGTCCAGCTGGGGAATAAAACGTCCCACCCACAAACAGTTATCCAGTGGTTCCAAGCGGAGTTATGTATGGCATATGCCAACTGAATGATCAACTGTAGCAGGAAGCACACTTTCCTACCTCCTCGCCCTAACTGTTGTTAGGGAAGGCAGCATTCTAGAAGGGGTACTGTTGGCCTAACTGGCTCCCTCCAAGCAGTAAACTCTTGGTTGCAAATGTTCTTACCAATACTGATGAGGTAATGTTATTCAGGACATAATAAATAAAGAACATGGAAAAGGCTGAGAGAATACTTGGTCCCCAAGTGTGAGAAGTATCATCTTTAAGTAAAATACTGCATGTAGCAAGCTACAATTAACATACCCAGTGGTTTCAGCTTCCCTTTCAGTGAAGGAACTCTGAAAACTTCAGCTGATCACGTTTTCCTTTGTTAGCAATTAAGTGGATTTTGCAAATTCAGATGTCAAATTAAAGATGTGCAGAAAGACGACTCACCCTGGGTGTGAGTCAAGACATGGAAGATCACCTGCAAAGGGGCCAGAGGGACAATTTTCAGGTTATGGAAATGTTCTATAGCTTGTGTTGGGTGGTGGGTACTCCAATGCCTAAAACTTACAGGAAAGGAACATTTAAGATCTGTATATTTTATGGTATGTTCATTATATCTCAGTTTTTTAACATGGAAAAGAGGGGGCCTGGGTGGCTCAGTCGGTTAAGTGTCCATCTTTGGCTCAGGTCATGATCTCATGCGTGGTTCTTGAGTTAAAGCCCTGTATCAGGCTCTCTGCTATCAGCTCGGAGCCTGCTTTGGTCCTCTGCCCCNAGTGTGCCCCCCCCCCCTTTCTGTCCTCTCAAAAATAAATAAACATTAAAAAAATAAAAAAACATTTCACATGGAAAAGAGCATACAGTTTCTCAAAATTCTTTGAGGGGTATATTAGCAAAAAGTTTGATAACCATCGTTCTGGGCATACATGGAACAAATCTCTTGTTTTTCTAGCTTCTTATTTTTCCTTTTGGCTCCTCAGATCCATGTAGCTTGACTGTAAGGTAAATGATCGAAAACGTTTCTCATAATTTTTGTTTTGATTGTTAGCTTTAATGTTTTTCTCATAGCCACCTTGGATTTTTATGCCAAAGAACGTTCTCCAACAGAATAGAAGAGCAAGGTGGGGAAGAAAACTAACTAGGGAGAAGGTTAATCTTCAGATAATTTGGTGAATGGATGTATTTTTGTTTGTCTTTGTAATTACACCCTTCCAGAACCTCATTTTTAGAGGAAAAATGTTGTGATTAAAGTAGCTTTTTTCATGAAAATGGAGCCCCCAGATTGATGAGCTGGTTTTGAAAGATTGCTCTCCAATCCTTTATAAATTTAGAAGGGAAAATGCCCTGGCACAGGGAGGGTTGCATGAATCAGGGAACAGATACAGTGGATCACACTGAGTGAGGATGCTCCGTACTGACAATTTTATCCCTGACCTGGCTCTGCTTGTCATTTCTCTGTGACTCACCCATTCAGCTAGGCCATAAAAACCTTAATAACCATCTGAATGTTCTCGCAAAGAGGGCATGAAGCCCCAGGCTTCTTTAATCTTCTGGTGCAGTGGAAAGAAGTGACAAGGTGGTCTGTTCTTCCAGGAATAATATTTCTGTCTCATGGCCACTTCTCACATATGCTACACAGCTTCCAGAGAGTTAGTCAGTCCTCCATATTTTCTGTATCTGGTCTCTGCTCTGTAAGGCCCTCTGGTTGTTCTCTTGTGCTGGAGATGGTCTCTGGGCTTTCACAACTCTGAGCCAACTCTGAGAATTTCACAGAGCTGCAGGGATCAGGAAATTGGGGTTTTTCTTCCTTTTCTCATAGATCTTCAGATGACTGGAGCCAAAATGGTGCTTTGGCAATAAGGGACATCAGTGCCTTCACTTTCCTTCTTTGCAGGTGTGGCGTTGATAACAGGAATGAAGGGATGATAGGCTCACTTAGAACAGTCTGAATACTAATCTTTCAGGGCCCAGCAACAGCAACACCTCTTTCTGGTCTGGAGGGTTCAGTTTCTTGCACTCAGTAACACTACCACTCATCCTCAGAAGCAGCTTCTCCACCAGTGTCATTACTTACGGGTGTGGAGTCCTCAAGGTCTTTTTTTTTCCCACTGAGATCACCTTTTTGTCACTTATGTTCCCAAATTTTTCACTTGTTTGCTCAGTATTCACAGCTTCACCTTTAACTCCAGCACCTGACTGCTCTAATACCAGCTCATTTAGAGCCCACACATCATGTTGAGTGCCTGAAACAATGGCAGCACCTAGCTCCTTCTCTAGGAGCTCTGCATTGATGTGGTGAGGTAGGCAGTACGGACACCATCCCCTCTGGTTCTTGTCCTGGAATTGGAACTTTCCTCTGCACTTTGCTTCAGATAGTTTTGGCTCTGAATATCTATGCTGCGGCCCTGGAGTGCTGACGACAAGATTCCTTCTTAGCTTATCACAGAGAGGGCTTGGATATTTCACAGAGACACTCTGATGTCCAAGTGGCTCACCCGAAAGACCCCTGCCACAGGCTACCAAAGGCTGCCTCACCATCCTACGCTAGCCTCGGTAATGCCTGGCCACTCCATTTCACCTATGCGCCTGCCACCTGCAAATTCTCCAAAAGCAGCTGTTTTATTACACCCGTTATACACATAAAATCAATCTGATT
>NW_027527392.1:132899-143959 GCF_008692635.1 Crocuta crocuta | reverse complement strand
CAGCCCATTCACCCAAACTTACAGCTGTCCCATGGCTTGCTACACCTCCACCAAGTCTGGGAAGTATCAGTCACAGGTCCTAAGGCCTCAACGGCATTTTGAAATGGATGGAAGCTGAGAATTTTTAAGAGACAGTTGCTGTCCTGCAACAGTCTCTGTGCTCTCCTGTTGAATAGTGTCTCCCCCACCCCTCCAAATTCATGTATACTTGGGACCTCAGAATGTGACCTTATTGGGAAATAGGGTCTTTGTAGATATAATTAATTAAGATGGGGCCATACTGGATTAGGATGGGCCCTAATGCAATGATTGGTGTCCTTAATAATAATCAGAGGAGAGGCCACAGAGTGACACACAGAGAAGTCCATGTGATGATGGAGGCAGAGATCAGGGTGATGTATCTGTGTGTCTATGAGCTGGTCACCACCAGAAATCAGGAAGAGGCAAAGAAGGATCTTTCCCTAGAGCCTTTAGAGGGGGCATGACTCTGCCAACAGTGTGAGCCTGGATTTCTGGCCTCCAGAACTATGAAAGAATACATTTCTGTTGTTTTTAGACACGCCGTGTGTAGTAGTTTGTCATACCAGCCATGGTAAATTCATACATCTTCTTTCTCTGTCCACACTCAGCATTATTTGCAAATTCTTCTGTAAGTTCCACACCAATGAGAACAGTCTTAGCATTGTGGTTCACTATGATGATTCTGAAGCCAGATTACTTGGGTTTGAATCTTGACACCTCCACTTATTAGCTCTGTGACCTTGAGCAACTTATTCCAATGCCCTGTGCCTAAGTTTTCCAGCCTGTAAAGTGGGGAATGAATGAATGAATGATGTTAAGGGTGTAGAACAGTTCCTGGCACACAGGAAATGTTATGTGGCATTTGTTATATGAAAAAAAATGTTGGTTTGAAATGGCCGCATGGAAATGGGAATGGCTCCACAGAGGAGGAATTAAGACAGGTACTTGACCTTCAGAAATTGAGTAAGGCTGGTCAAAGTCCACCCAAGTGGGAGAAACAGTGTGAGCACAAGCTTGCTGGGGGTGTGAGGGAAGGGGACAGTAAGACTCTATTAGAGCAGGATTTCCCACTCTTCTCCAGGATGGTCAGCAGTGAGACATAATATTTGCATACACACAAGGTCAGGGTCAGTGAGGCTGCTTGCAGTTGCACCCTGGAGGTCACCAACCAAGTTTCCTAGGGCCAAGGGAAGGCAATACCTTGGCACACCTAAAACCCATTCCCAGAACCTGTGGGGAGCTCAGGGTTTGAATAGGACTTTTCAAACTCAAATGTGCACTAAAACGCACATTCTGACTCATTAGGTCTACGAACTACACTTTGCCTCAAAATCCTTTCTACCCCAAGTATGATTTATGAACCAACACCATCAGAACCCTGAGATGTGGTTAGAAAGGCTGAATCTCTGGTCCTCCCATTCCCACCCCAAACCTACTGAATCGGAATCTGCATCTTAATCAAGTTCTTAACTGACTGAGATGCACTCTAGCATCTGAGAAGCCCTGGATTAGAAGACCCAGCCCAGCTTGCTAGAGGGGAGGATCTAGCCACCTTGTTCTCAGACCCAACTGTACATAAGATCCTTGAGGGAGGCTTTAAAAAATCCGGATGTCCAGGTCAAAGTGGCTCAGTTAAATCAAAATCTCTGCAAATGGGGCCCTGGGAAATCAGTATTATCTTTTAAACTCTCTGGGTGATTACAATTGTGCCCTCAGGGTTGAGAACCACTGAGCTAGGGACAAACCTCTAAGCAGGGCTGGAAAGAGACTGAGGGCACACAGAGTTCTTGATGGAGGGGTTCAGGCCCTGTTTTCCCAGCCCACCACAGCAGTTACAGACACGGGCTGTGCAGCAGTTGGGGCCTTACCTGGGCTCAGATCTGGTTTTGTGCCTCTTGCCAGCTGTGCGATGTGCAAGCTCCTTAGCCTCTCTTTGCCTCCACTTCTTTACAGTGGGGATGACAATGAAAGTGACTGTGCCATAGGCTGTTTATGAGGATTAAATGAGCTAAAATGTACGGTGCTCATTATAGTACTTGGCACAGAGTCAATGCCATGTAAGTGTTTGTTCACGTAAATACATATTTTACTCTTTTTGATTTGGGATCATGGAAGGTTTCTCACTGTCCTGTCACCCCACCCCATCTTGGGTGCTAGATTCTTGGGCAGCAGTCACACCTCTGATTAGGCGCTCAATAAATGTTTGAGCAATACATGACTGAATGGTTACAATGCCCCCTTGTGTATTCAGTGGGAAGAAATAACAAAACATAAGTTGGGACATGGGACTTTCAGTGCTAAAATTGGTGAAGTCACAGGAAAACTGGGACAAGTTGGTTACCCTAAGTATGGACACCACTAAATGTCCATTTCCTCAAAGTACTCTTTCCAAATAGGCACAAAAGAGATTCCCAAAGTTAACTCATTTGTGTGCATGTAACAAAGGCAATGGCAGTTCACTTCCTGGCGTGGTGTGTGTGTGTGTGTGTGTGTGTGTGTGTACATACACACATGTGCACCAATAATAATAGTAGCTAGAATATAGTAATGGTGGCACATGATATGCACTGTGGTGAACAGTTTGCATGCTTAAAAGGGACCATCAGATGGCCTGATTCAAATGCTGGTTGTCTCACTTAAGAGTTTTGTGCTATTTGGCATGTCTCTCTGTCCCTCAGTACTCTATCTGCAAAGTGGAGACAATAATAGCACTCACCTTTCAAAGTTGTTAGGAGAATAGATGTGTTCATATATGTGAAGCATTAGCACAATGCTAGACATGTCATAAATTTGACTGATAATAGAGATGATGATGATCATCATGATTGCTATCATTATTGACACTACCAAGCAACCTACATCCCTCTTCTGCTTCTCTCCCTTTCTCATCTCCCAGCTTCTTCCTTTTGCTTTCAAAGAGTCTGTATGAGCCCTCTGCATCCTGCCTTCTTTTTCCATTTCCCTCCCTCACCCGAGGGGCCACCAACAATTGTACCCTGCTTAGAAGATAGAGCTCCCAGTTCACCCTCAGATACATGAACTGAATACATGTCTTATATTTTATGCCATAACAGCATTATGAATCTGTGTTAAACAGCATTCATGTGGATATACGAAACCAATATACTTATTTTTCTCCCTTGATTGGTAGATCAGAGCCAAGAGGTAGATGGCAGTGGATATGAACATCAGCAAATATATGGCAAGTTCTGTTCCTACAACCTTAAAGATGACATGGAGAATAATAAGCCAATCACTGTTAAAATTAAGTTGTTTCTGCTTAAAGAACAAGTGTGCTGAGTAATACAGGTTTCTGGTGGAACAGGAAGGCATTTCTCAGCTTCATTCCATTCACTATTTCTCATCCATAATTTGGAAAAAAGTATAGAAGCCACATATCAGATATGCAGGCGATTAGAAAAATGACAAATACTTTCCCTGGAGAGTAGGGATACAAAAGTAACATGACTCTTGGGGTCCCCCCCAAGGAGCTGAGTTGGTTAAGCATCTGATTCTTGATTTTGGCTTGGGTCACGATCTCACGGTTTGTGAGTTTGAGTTTGGCGTCGGGCTCTGCACTGATGGTGCGGAGCCTGCTTGGGATTCTCTCTTTCTCTCCCTCTCTCTGCCCCTCCCCCACTCGCTCGCTCTCTCGCTCTCTCTCTCTCTTTCTCAAAATAAATAAAATAAACCTAAAAAAGAGTAACATGACTCTTGAAGCAATGAGTAAAATATAACAGATGAAATTAACATGGATGAATGTAAATCTTGTGCAAGGGTCCAAATAAAACCACACCTAAAAATGTATATAAACTAATATATATCATATATTATTACATTCCATAGCAGGCGATTAATGTATTAATTTTTGTTATTTATTATTTTCTACTATTAATATATTGTGTATAGTTATATAATGAATACTATAATATCATATAATATATCACCCCATAAATAACGTACAATTCTGCATATCCTTTGGACCCATAAATTCTACTTTTAGGAATTTACCCTAAAGAAAAATTGTGTGTGTGGGTGGGTGGAGGGAATGGTAAAGAGAGACTAGAAATTAAAGTCAGTGCAGAACTAAAATGATATTTAAAAATTGGAGGGCAGCCTAAATACATGTCATTGGTGATTGGTAATAAATTATGGTAAATGTAAACAACAACAAAAAAGAAGGAATCCTTAAATACTGTGCTGAAACAACAGTGTTTCTCAAACTGGGATCTAAAAACATTAAGCGTTAGAATTTTCTGGAGTGCTGGTGAAACATGTAGGTTTGCAAACTATCCCCAGAATATGGAATGAGTGTCTTTAGAGGAGGCTCCCAGGAAATCCTTTTCTAACAAGTACTCTCAGATATTCTGATATACTCTTATAATTTGAGAATTACTGAATAAAAGAACATTTAATGGCATAGGAAAGTGTTTGTGATATAGTAAGTGATCAGACAAGTTCCAGATAATATCCCTTTTATGTAAAAATACATAATTGTATAGAAGAAATTATGGAAAAACAGAGGCCAAAATTATAGCCATCGTTAATTTAATGTTATCTGGCATTAACGGCATAAATGTGCAGATGGATAGTTCCATTTTATTCTGTACTTGTTATAATACCTGGAATATTCCATTTGAGGAGGTAAAATCTTTTTAGATTCAAGTGTATGTGTATGGTGTATAGAGGTGCCTGGGTGGCTCAGTCACTTAAGCCACCCAGTCATTTAGGGCACAGAGTGCCTCTGTGCACTCAGAAGAGTGGGGGAGGGGAGCCTGGGTGGCTCAGTGCATTAAGCATCAGACTTCGGCTTCAGGTTATGATCTCATGGTTTGTGACTTCGAGCCCCGCGTCAGTCTCTGTGCTGACAGCTCAGAGCCTGGAGCCTGCTTCAGATTCTGTGTCTCCCTCTCTTTCTGCCCCTCCCCCACTCAAACTCTGTCTCTCTCAAAAATAAACAAACATTAAAAAAATTATAAAAGGAGCTCCTGGGTGGCTCAGTCAGTTAACCGTCTGACTTAGGCTCTCATCATGATCTCTCGGTTCATGGGTTTGAGCCCCGTGTGGGCTCTGTGCTCACAGCTTAGAGCCTGAACCCTGCTTCAGATTCTGTGTCTTCCTCGCTCTCTGTATCTCCCCTGCTTGCTCACTCTCTCTCAAAAATAATTTTTAAAAAATTTTTTAAAGTTGTGGAGAGGACTCAAGGATGCCTGGGGTTTAATTTCCAGCTTGACAGGATGGGGCTGGTTATTTTATAGAAAATAAAGAAAACAAAGCCATGTATCCTGCTTACCTTACTTTGTGGATTGAGATTTATATCTGCTGTGCTAGAGGAAGTGAGGCTCATATTCTCCAGCAAGATGAATGTTTTTCTTCACCTGAGGGTCTCCAGATGATGTGATGGCTGGTGTCTAAATCGCAGTCAGTGTGGTAGGGTGTCTAGAAGAGGGTAAAAAAGAGTGACATCATTGTCAGAGAAAATGGATTCTTGTCCATCTCGGCTACTTGAGCTTCCTGCAGCTTTGGCCAAGATATTTCATGTTTCCGGGCCTGAGCTTTCTCATATGTAAAATGAATGTATTAGATTAAGAGAGTGCTCAAGGTCCTCCCACATTCTGAGGCTCTTTGGCTTGGCTCTCTCCTTTCCATGGTAAGCGGACTTTCTTCTTCCCAGGAGTGAGGTGAACAAACGGGCTCAGCCGCGGCCAGCTTTGCCTTGCTTGTGCAGGGAGGCCAGTGGGGACAGCTTACCTTCCTGAGGAGGTTATGAGTGTGTGTTTCTCTGTGCACAGCCACAGGACTTCAGATATGGGCTGGGCAGAGGGTGGTGAAACTGCCAAGTTTGCTTCTTAAGCCAGGGCCATCCAGTGAAGGTGGGTTTGCATACTTGTCTCAGAGGACTAATTTATCACTCTGGAGAGCAATTTCTCATTAACACAATGTCAATACTGCTGGGGATTGGCTAGACCACCTTTGAAAGAGGTTAAATTACCTTTTAATCGGTGTATGGAAGAACAAAGCTCTGTTCCATTATGGTATTGCCGCCTTGCTAATTTGATATTTGATAGAAAAACCGAGGCAGTTCTAACTATACCTGTTTGATAGAAGCAGGATTATTTCCAGAGAGGCGGAAGGCAGGAAAGGAGGGTTTCTGCAGCTGTTATCCAAACTGGCATAATTGATGTGGGTGCAGTGGGTTATAGCTAATGGTCTGTGTTTAATTATGGAGGCAGTGACACCAGACCTCGAGGATGATAAGGCACTAACCAGATGATGTACCGCTTTCTCAGTTATAAGCTTGCTGGAGAGGGTCAATACAGTGGCAAGATGGTCTAAATCCCATGTTTCTCCTGGGATTTGGGCTTAGTCCTTGGGAGGCACAGGGCTGTATTTGTAAGATGGGTCCAGATTCACACTGAGAAAGTCTCCTGGGAGAACAGTCACACACAGGCCCCCGACGAAAGGGCTTTCAAATCCACCACTCTACATATTTATTCTCCACTGAAACCAGGATAATTTACATTGATATGCATCTAAAACTCAGCGGCCATAGTGGAAAGATTGGGCTTTTCATCTTGTTTCATTCATCAGAGCGATCAACAACAAAAACACTTTTGTTGACTAGCTTGTTGAACTGCATATTATCACACTATATCATTACCAATTTTTAGAAGTAGAACTTTCAGGTTTTAGCTGGACACCTGGCTGCCCAACTAGAGACTATGATTCTCGGCCCTTGTGGCAGGAGTGTGAAACCAGTTGACTCCCTTTTAGCCAGTAAGAAACGAGCAGAAGTGACTGTGTGTAATGTCTTGGTCATGCTTTTAACGGGAACTTTGTCCTCCACTTGTTCTTTTCCCCTTCTTGTGGGTGAAAGTGAGGTTGTGATGGGTAGTGGTTCAGATTCAGTCTTGAAGATAGGAAAGACATCGGTAGGGTTTTGTACATTTTCTCTTTAAAACATCTTTTTTTAACATTTATTTATTTTTGAGAGAGAGAATGCAGGAGCAGAGAGAGAGGGAGACACAGAATGTGAAGCAGGCTCCAGGCTCTGAGCTGTAAGCCCAGAGCCCGATGTGGGGCTTGAACTCACAAGCCAAGAGATCATGACCTGAGCTGAAGTGTGACACATAACCAACTGAGACACTCAGGTGCCCCATCTATGTTTTCTGTTTAAGGTGCACAAGCTGAGCCGGTGAAGTAGACAGGTGGAGAGTGGTTGGTTGCAGCATCTACTTGATAGGGAGGAAGCTGGAGCTCAGGGAGGCCAGACCTTTTTTTCTCAGTCCCATACCTATGTGAACTCAGAGCCACATCTTGAACCCAGGTCTTATGACCCCGATTCCAGTGTTCCTTTTAATATAATATTGCCTCTTCATCCTTGGAAACCTTAAGACACAGCCCTATATGTTCACGAGAGGGAAATCTGCATTCATTGAAACTCTTGCCGTTTTGGTGGCTTAAGCATTCCCATGTAGCTTTTATCCTCTCCTTTCCACTTCCCCCCAACCCCTTAACCCACAAATAACAAAAAAGCAAAGCTCTGGATAGCAGGGTTTCTAACAATGGTCGATGGCCTTGGTTAATATCAGAACTTCCGAGGGGCGTTGAGGAGAAGGAGTTGCAGTAAGAGGAGTATTTTATCAATGACACTGTTAAGAATTGCCAGCACGTGGGGTAATAAAAGCAGAACAACTTTTAGTCTTATTATTGTTTTAAAAATTTCTACAGGTAGCGAACCCCTCATTACCTGTACCCCCTTTTTGCCTGTTCCTTGGATGGACCACTTCTGTCACCCGCCCCCTGTTTAGTATGCTACAAAATAATAGTAATGAAGGAAAGCAAAATCATAACCAGTGAGCTCTTGACTTGCTGTCTTTGATATGTATTCATGTCCAGGAAGTGGCTGGGATGTTTTTACCAGTTGTCACCTGTTACACTGAGAAGAGCTTCTGTAAAGAAAAGGAAAGCGTGTCTGTTTCCTTGGGTTTTTCCTTTCCTCTTAATCTCCATAGTTATAAGAGTTGGTTCTATGCATTTTTTTTTAAGGCTGGCATCTTGCCCAACTCTAATTGATCATAAATGTTGGGAGGGACTGTTAAGATTTGCGGCTTGATTCCCGGTAAGTTGGCTGTTTAGGAAGATAGCACTGACAGCCAAAACAGCCCACAGAGAGAAAGGCAAGTCTAGAGATTCCCTTGTTTATTATGGAGCCACCGAATGACTCACTGGGTTGTGCTCTTACTTGGGGGAGCACAGAAAGATAAGTTTCTAAGTGCCTGGCAGAAGTCCGCAAAAGATTCTTTCCTCAAAGGCTTTATAGCAGAGTTGCCAGATTAAAGACAGGATACTGGTTAAGTGTGCATTTCAGATAAGCAGCAGCTATTTTTTAGTATAAGTATATCCAAACTAGTAAATGGAATATACTCTACTAATAGATACAGGATACCCAGTTAAGCATGCATTTCAGAAATGCAAATTTTAACAAAGCATCCTGTATTTTTATTTGGTAAATCGACAGCCCTACTTCTAGAAATCTAGCAAGATTTTGTGAAATAGTCGCTTTCAATTCAGGAATAGCCAATGCTGTTTTTCCCTTGCAAGGTGATACGGGCTGTTTGGATGTGTTTATTGGTGAGGTAGGGAGATGCAAGGGAGAAGATCATGGGGAAAGAGTCTGGACTGGAAGATAGGAGACTGAGTTCTGAGTCCTCTGCCAGCAAATGTTTGTGTGAAGCTGGGCAAGGCACTTCACCTCTCTGAGCCTTAGCCCCCTAAAAGGAGATTAAATGGTCCCTGTAAGGATAAAATGATCCTATACTCCTATGTTCTTCCCCATGCTACAAATATTATGATGGAGTTCGTTTTCCCCAGAGATGATGTAGGTTGGTGTTGTCCAATAGAAATAAAATGTAAGCTACATGTGTGGCTTTAGACTTTCTACTAGCCACATTATAAAAGCCAAAAGAAACAGGTGAAAATAATTTTACTAATATATTTTATTGAACCGATTATATTAAGATATTACCATTTCAGTATGTAATCAGTATAAAAATCATTAATGAGATAGTTTACATTCTTTTCTTTATATTGAGTCTTCACAATCTGCTCTGGATCCTCGTGGCACAACTCAGTTCGGACTAGCCACATTTAAATGCCAAGCCACATGTAGCTGTTGTGCAGCACAGGTATAGACTAAATAACTATATAGATAGATAAATGAATAAATTTTAGAGAGTTAGACAAGTTCAAAAGTGAGAAGTCTATAGTGGGTTATGGAGAGAACTAAGGCTATTTGGGAACATATTCATAAACTTTTTTAAACTAAGCTTTTTAAAACATAAGCTTTTTATTCATGGATTCCATATTTGTGAATTTACCTACTTGCTAAAATTTATCTGTAACCCCCAAATCAATACTTGGGGCATTTTTGTGGTCATTTGTGAATGCGACGTATGTGCCAGGTGACAAATTTGAGTTGTCCAATGCACATGTTCCCACCTGGGGAGGAACAAGGTCATGTTCTGCTTTCTCGCATCAGCTCTCATACTGCACAGAAGGTCCTTTTTGCGGTCTCTTTAGTGTCACAGTTTTTGCATGGTTTGTGCCTTTTGTGGGTAATTTCACTGTTTAAAATGGCCCCCAAGCATAGTGCTGAAGTGCTTTCTAGTGCAAGAAGGCTGACCTATACCTCATGGAAAAAATATGTGTGTTAGATATGCTTCTTTCGGGCAAGAGCTGGAGTGCCATTCGCCATCATTTCACTGCTAATGAATCAGCTGTATAGTAAATGAGGTTCTTTAAAAAGGAACACACATAAAACAAGGTTACGTATTGATCCAGAAGTGTTGTGACCTGAGGTTCACGGCCAGGGGTAATGGCTCAGTATTCACCAATACCAGTTTACCACATGAGTACCGCGAATAATGAGCATCGACTAGACTTTGTTTTTTAGAATAGTTTTAGATTTACAAAAAAGTCGAACAGATAGTATAAAGATTTCCTGTGTACCCACCTCCTGAACACAGTTTCCCCTATTATTGACACATTGCATCAGTACTGTATGCTCATTACAATTAATGAACCAGTATCAATACATTATTACTAAGTAAAGTCCATAGTTTATTCATATCTCCTTAGCTTTTACTTAATGCCACTTTTCTAGATATCAGGATTTCGCATTACATGTAATTGTCACATCTCCTTCTTGGTCGTTATGGTTTCTCAGACTTCCCTTATTTTAGATGACCCTGATAGGTTTGAAGAGTACTGGTTAGGTACGTTGTAGAATGCTCTCCTTGCTGGGATTTGTTTAATGTTGTTTCATGATTGGGCTAGAGTTATGGGTTCGGGGAGGAAGATCACAGACATAAAGTGCCTTTTTCCTCACTTTATATCAAGGGTATGTGTTATCAACATGACTGATAATGTTGGCTTTGGTCACCTGGCTTAAGTAGTTTGCAGATTTTTCCACTGTGAAGTTAGTCTTTATTCTCCTTTCTGTACTGTCCTCTTTAGAAGGAAGTCATTATGGGTAACCCACACTTAAGGAGTGTGGAGGTGTGTTCCACCTCCTTGAGGGTGAATTATCTACATAATTTATTTGGAATTCACCTGCAGAGGAGAGTGTCTCTTCGACTCCATTTATTAAGATATTCAATCATTTATTTATATCAGTAGGGACACTAAGGGATATTTATTTTATACTTGGGCTGGAACCCAATACTACTTTATATATTTTGTTGCTCATATTGTTCCAGCTTTGGCGATATGGAGCTTTTACTCTTGACCCTTGTGACCAATTAACATACTCCATCATTGTATGTGTGTGTGCATGAGAGAGAGAGAGAGAGGAAAGCGAAAGCACTTCTTTACTTTGTGGCACTACAAGATACTCCAGGCTCATTCTGTATATTTCCTGGAATTAACCATTTCTCCTAGAGCCCTGGTTCCTTTTTTTTGGAGACTAGTATTAGAAACCAATTAGAAACTGGTATCTGGGAAGTAGGTTTGCTCATTGTTACTGGGGTATTGTGTCT
>NW_027527392.1:119556-132884 GCF_008692635.1 Crocuta crocuta | reverse complement strand
TACTAACTCATATGTACATACATACATTTCTATAAATATATATATATATATATATATATCCATCTGTATCTATATTAAACTAAAGCTAACTTCATACTGAAGTGTCCAACTAATCCATTACCACATGGATCATTCTGGCCTCCTCCCCTTGCTGATCTGTAAATTTCCACTGCAACAGTGAGAAACCTGGCTCCCACCATCTGCCATCCATTTACTTAATTGTTCAATTCCCGTGTACATGTATTGAGGTATTAGCTATACAGGAATACCATAGGCTTATATAAAATGAAATTATTTCCATTATAAAATTGACATATGTTTAACAAAGAAAATAGGAAAACTAGATACAAATTGAGAAAAAGCATCAAAAGTAGGCCCTATCACCCCAATACAACCTTTGCTGATATTCAGGGTTATTTTCTTTCCCTCTGCCTTCTCATTGGCTCTTTAAACCAGCCAGACTCTCTCCACGGCCCCTAAAGCAGCTAGTAGCCACCTCTCAGGACCCTTCCTATCTCCTGCTGTATGGGCCCTAACTCTAGTCATCCAGAAGCTGATCTTGGTCATCCCAGGAACACTAGGATGGCCTTACTTCACCTCTTAAAGTGAGAGACTGATTTGTCTCAGACCCTACTCCCTAGTCCCTGCGCCCCAAGACCCAAGTCCAGCCTTGTCCTGTTTCCATTCTTTTTCCTACTGACACTTTTTGGTCCATTTTTCATGGTTGTAGCCATGTTTTAGGTATGATTTTGAATATTACTTTTTCCATCTTAACATTATGCTCATAAGCATATTCCATGCTATTGCAGCTTTCCTAATTACCATTTTCCTATGTTCGTTCCATCAACAGAATTCACCATGTTTCTTTTTTTTTTTTTAATATTTTTATTTATTTCTAGGAGAGACAGAGACAGAGACAGCGTGAGCAGAGGAGGGTCAGAGAGAGAGGGAGATACAGACTCTGAAACAGGCTCCAGCCTCCGAGCTGGCAGTCAGCACAGAGCCCGACGCGGGGCTCGAACCCACGAACCGTGAGATCATGACCTAAGTGAAAGTCGGACGCTTAAACGACTAAGCCACCCAGGCGCCCCGCATTCACTATGTTTCTTAAAAAAACTATATCTTGTCAGAAACCTGAACAGTCCCAATTTCCAGCTCTTATACATCCCTCTGAAATGACACCTTAGTACCCTATATCCTTTTCTGTATTTAGAACAAATAAGACATATTAGAATATATTTAGAGTCACTCCCAGAAATTGAGTTATTAAATCAAAGAGTGTTTGAAATTTTCAATGTACATTAGTAAATTTCTTAAACCTGTGTGGTACTAATTCAGCTTACGTTTAGTGTTGAAAGGGAAGGCCTCAGGTTTCCCAGTCCCTAGCTCCAGAGGGTTGGAAGAAACAGAAAGGATCCCAGATCTGATCCAGTGAGGCGATTCTTTGGTTTTCTTTCTATATTATGACATTAATCCAGATATACTACAGACAAATCAGGGCCTCAAAGCATTGTAGTAATGGTAGCTGACATTTACTGAGGGCTTCCTGTGTGACAGGCACTCTTTCTGACACTTTTACCGGTATTCAAGAATTTCGTTCTCACAACACTAAGAGGTAGACATCTGCTGATCTCCATTTTACAGATGGAGATACTAAGGCATAGAGAAATTAAAGAACTTGTTCAAGGTCTCTTGGTCAGTACATGGTACAGACAGGATCTGAACTCAGGCAATCTAATGCCAGAAGCCATTCTCTCGATGGCCCAGTTTTGGCTGTGTGAGATGAAAACTATTATTTATTTATTTAAATTTTTAAATGAAAACTCCTTTTAAAAATATTTATTCATTTATTTGAGAGAGCGTTCACGCACAGAAGTGGGGAAGTAACAGAGAGAGAGAGAGAGAGAGAGAGAAAGAAAGAGAATCCCAAGCAGGCTCCACACCACTGGCGTGGAGCCTGATGTGGGGCTCGAAACCATGAACTGTGAGTGAGATTATGACCTGATCCAAAATCAAGAGTTGGACACTTAACCGACTGAGCCACTCAGGTGCCCTGAGATGAAAACTCTCAATAAAACAGTCACCTTTGGATGCCTGAGTGGCTCAATTGCTTGAACGTTGGACTTCAGCTCAGGTCATGGTCTCACAGTGGGTGAGTTGGAGCCCTGCACCTGGCTCAACGCTGACAGCCATCAGCTGACAGCTCTGAAGCCATCAGCGCAGAGCCAGTTCTGGATCCTCTGTTCCCCTCTCTCTCTGCCTCTCCCTCACTTGCACTCTCTCTCAAAAGTAAATAAACATTATAAACAACCCAGTCATCTTAGTACCGTGTATTATTTACTCTTCCCCAATAACAGCACTATAAAGGGTGCTCTCTTGTCATATTCTATGTGTCTTTTTAAGTTTCCATTATAGAAAAACTTGTCTTATTTAAATGGGTCAAAGAACACTATGAATAAAGGTTACTTTCTTTACTGACAAGCTTTCCAAAAGAGAAAATTGCATTTCTGCTGATTAAAACTGTATCACAGATACAGGTGAGGGTTCAATTTCTAGCAAATAAGGACATGCAAGGTGCTGAGCTAAGCTCAGCAACCAACTTGTGGGCTTTCCTTGCTCTTAGAGAACTGGTCTTTCCCCACTGCCTCAGGGATTACTAGGAACAATCTTGACAAAGGTGCATTACTCTGGAAAATGTTTCCTTATTTAAAAAAGATCAGTTCCTTATTTTTCTACATATAATGCCTAAGAATTTTCCTTCCTGTACAAGTAAGGGGATCTAGTTGCAGAGGTCTGCAATAGCTGGAAAAAGCAAAAGAGATGATTTAAAAAATGGCCTTTGAAAAGGTTAAGATTCCCTCTACCATCTCTGGTATAACCATATTAGTTACGGTAATACTAGAATCTCAGTAGATGAATCCACTAGCTGTTTATTTCCCACCAATGTCAAGTTCCATTGGCAGGGCCTGGGCCCAGCAGGTGGACTTACATGGCCTCCCTCGAGGAGCCCAAGCTCCCTCCATCCTGAGCTCGGTCCTCAGTGTCAGCAAATGGAGAAAGAGACCCTGCAGGAGGCAGCCTTGCTTCTTAAGCGCCTCAGCCCAGAAGTGAGATGTATATTTCCACTCATGTTGTGCAGGTAACAAGCAGTCAAAGAGCCACCTGCGGGAGTGTGGGAAATGGACTCCCTGACTAGGCAGCTGCTTTCCAGCCACACCTCAATGTCTCCGACGGGAAGGCTCATCCTGGTGGCTAGCAAGTCATCTCTGTCGTGAGAACCTTAGATGGAGTGAGCCAGGTTCCCAGAATGTTGAAGCCAGTGGAAATGGTGGAGGAGGACCCTCCATGGAACCATAGAGAGAACCGACCCCACACTCTCTGCTGACCCATGACACACATCCCCAGGCTGTCCCTGGCTACTGAAATGAGAGGAGAGCTGTCTTCCTGAACACTGGACACAGAAATCCTGGCAAAATCTTGGTGGTTTGACTACAAAGTGAGCACAGAATAAGAAGAGTTAATGAGGCATGTGGAATAAACAAATAGAAGTTGGGACATGGGCTGGTTTATCCATGGGCACTGCCTTAGTTAAGCAACATTAGAACTGCCTGATGTTTTAGAACAAAACAAAACCAAAAAACCAGATGCTCTCTAACTGCATGGCCTTGTGCCTGACACTTGGCCACTCTGAGGCTTAGTTTATGCAAAAATGATGATGTGGGCCCGATTGTTTCCAAAGCATCTTCTATGATCCTATGACCTATGAACTACAGAATGGTAACAAGCACTTCCAGAGCCCTGAGCAAAGCCTCCTGTTACATATCTTGATCTGGCTGGTGGTTGAACAGATGTGTTTACTTTGTAAGCATTCACTGAGCTGTACACTTAGGATCTGTGCACTTGCCTTTACGTATGTTGTCCTTCCATTTTAAAAGTTTATAAAGGAAAACAAACCCTTGTCACTTTATCCACCTCTCTTCAAATAAGAAGCCTAACATGATTTTCAAAGTCCAACTCAGGCCATGAAACATGCACAGGATGTAGACATCCTTGTTTGGGCATGTCCCCAAGATCTTTNAGGAAACTACTTGTTTCTTTTTTTTTAATTTTTAAATATATTAAAAAATTTTTAAATCAAGTTTATTAATTTTGAGACAGAGAATTCACAGGAGGGGCAGAGAGAGACAAAGAGAGAGAGAATCCCAAGCAGCCTCTGCACTATGACAGTGTAGAGCCTGATGACGGGGCTCGAACCCATGAACCACAGGATCATGACCTGAGCCGAAATCAAGAGTCGGTCACTTAACCGACTGAGCCACCCAGGTGCCCTGGCAACTACCTGCTTCAAATGTACTCAGACTTTTCTGGAATCCCTGCTTCTCATAGACATGAAGTCCAGGGAAGAAGGAAGTGAGGCCATACATGGCGACGATCTTTAAGCCCACTGACTGGTTTTCATTGACTCTTGGCAGAATCTTTAGCAGGTCTCCCTTGGTGTTGGACACGTCACATCTCTGGCCATCAGCTGCACATTGTAGGCCCCTCTGAATGGTCCCTGCCTTTAGGCAGTTCCTGAGTCAGAGGTCATTCTGCATGTGACCTCATCTTCAGACCACACCAGATTGGGCAGAGATGGATACGTGTCCCAAGAACAGCAGATCTAGAGGTGACCAGAAGCCGAGTGGCAGTCTGGAGTAAAAGTTCCGCATAAATAGAGATGACGGAGATTAACTGGCACAACCTGATCATCCTGGGGACCTGGGTGTGTTACAGATACAGAGTCAGGCAGGTGGGGGAGAACAGAAGAGGACGGGTGCCTGAGAAAAGCCAGGCACAAAGGCCTTGAGGAGGAGGAGTCAAGAGTGGCCGTGACCATGAACAAGTTTTGGACAGGCAGAAACCAAGAGGCATTTGATGGGCAGGAGCAGGCACAGAAATCCCAGAGATGGGGACACTGAGTCATAGAGATGGCAAAGCCCAGAGAAAGCGGCCATGAAGCCGCGAGCTGCCAGCAAAGAGGCCCCACAGCTCTGTTCAGGTTCCCCTGAGGCTCCCTGTCCTGCCATTCCTGCTCTTTTTTTCCTCTGTGTGAGCACAAGGTCAAGACTGCTGTCATCTTTATTTAATCTCAGTTCCCACATCCATAAAATGGGGATAATAATAATGCCTCCTTCTCAGCATTTTATGGAGTTTAAGTAAGTTAATACATGTAAAACACTTAGGATAGTGCTTTCCACAAACTAGGTGCTCAATAAACATTAGTTATATTAATGGTGATGGTATTGATTATTGTCACATGTGTTCTTAAGCCCCCAAGACCCAAAGCAATCAGAGTGACTCTGCGACTTTCAAACAAAAGGGTCTAATTATTTTAACTGGTATTTTTGATTCCAAAGTATGGGTCAATATTCATTCAATTTGGCCTTACCTCCACTCATAACTTTGCTTTCAAACAGCCCAGTTTCCTCTCTTGAGGCTGTCCTGTAAAAGAGTTGTTACCCGTCATAGCTATTAGTGGCATCACCATCATCCGAAGAGACCCTCTGCATGTTTTAGGCACTAGAGAACTTGCCGTAAGCTAGAAGCATAGGAACCTTGGAGCAAGTCTGACCTAAGCAGTAAGCAAGGGGGACGTGAACAGTATACTGACGTGAGCTTGGAATGCAAGATTGGCTTTTAACACAAAACAGTAAACTGAAAAATGTGTGCCCAACTGACACAGCATTCTAATATATGTCGTCCTCAACAGAAACCTTGACATCTTGGAGCCTGCCAAAATGTTCAGTTTCAGGGACCTCTAGGAGAAGAGAATTGTCTTAGCTCGGGTTCCTCCAGAGGCTGACTCGGAAACAAGGTCAAGTACACAGAGCCGCCTTGGGAATGTGTCTGAGGAAACACCACAGGGGAGCAGGCAAGCGAAACAAGGAAGGGAAGGTAGCCAGTCGCGCAGTGGCAAGCCAGCGATCCAGTGGGCACCTAGCATCGAGCTCCCAGCACTTCCCGCCTGCCACCAAGGACAGCCATGCAGATTTCGGAGGCCAGGGGAGGTCGAGAAGTGCAGGTCTTGGCCCATGGAAGTGAGGCTGGAATGCACGCAAGTGGTCAGGACAAGGGAAGCCGGGTACAAGCCTGACTGTGCCTGCAGCAAGAGCCCAGGCCTCCCTGGAAGTCGTGGCTGCGTCTGCACTTCTGGGGGTCAGGTGGCTGTCTTACAAGCCATACTGACAACCTGCAGTTCGTCAGTTTGCAAATCATTTGGGTTGAGACAAATGTAATGGTTCTCCTAAAATGGTAATTGCGTTTTCCTGGAAATCAGCACAGGTTTGTTTATCTGCCACTTGCGTGTTGCAGCACATAGCACATGCAGATCTTGAACATGTTGAAAAAGCAGAACAGAGACCCAGCACAAGTCTGTTCACAGACCTGCCTGGAGGACACCAAATGGTATGTTATTTTCTCCCCTCAACTGCATGTCACCAACAAAGGAACCCTCCAGGCTGGAGGTGGTGCTTTTCAGAGATGTCGCAGGAGGCAGCAGACGTGAGATTTCTGTCATTGGAAGGTCTGGCAGCCTTTCTGCAGTGTGCCAGTGGCTGGGGTGAATACTCAGGATGGGGGAGGTTGCTGGTTTCATTTACATGCTATTGCTACCCGTTTTGGCTGGCTTACCCACAATGCCCCAGACACCTATTTGAATGGGAAGTGTTCCATATTTGTAAGACAGACCATCTTGTGGAAATTGGTGTTTTGTCACTCTCCCGAACAGTGTGAAGTTAGGAAAATGGCTTGTGTGTCTTGTTTGTATTGTAAAATTCCAGCATTTTTTTCTCCATCTTTCTTTATTATCAACATTTTTCTCAAGGGAGCTCACAAAAGCCAAAAGGATCCTTTTTACCATTTTTTTTCCAGAACCATCCAACACGAAAAATAAAACCTTCTGTTATGCCTTAATTATTGTTTGCAAAAACTACAAGTAGTTTCATGCCATGATTTCTGTATACCACTAAAATTGCTTGGTAGAAATGTGAAAGCTATCAAAAATCATTTTGAGAATTTCTTCTTTTTCTTTTACTCTTGAAATATTGGTATATTAAACAAGAGTGGCTCTTTGTCCAAGGTCCAATATTATGGTGTTATGTGCCATAGATATTTACTTGTTAAAGCCATATTATTTCTTTTATATCCTAACTATTATTTTCCAGTGTATTTCTATGCATTATTGAATTATCGCATTTTTCAATTTCATTTCTATACAATAAATTTTGTTTATAGAACACTCAAATTGCCATATATAATACACATGAGTATTTAAAATGATAGAAGCATTCAAAATTCCAACAAGAGTCTCATATAATTGCGGTGGTGTAATGTAATATAATGCAATAACAAATGCAGTTTATCCCAAGGACATATTGGGCAGAACGGAAAGGTCACTGTTTTCTGACCCTGATTTTCAAGCTTCTGTCTGACATTTACACTGTATATCATTAAGAGCATGCACAAGTATATCATGTCTTTTTGAGACTAATTTTACATAAATTATGTGTCTCTATGATTTGTTTGCATAATGGGGTATTCAGTCTATATTAAGAGTATCCCATAGACCAGTCCCCTGCTGTCACAAGAATGCTAGAGTAAATCAGAGAAGAGAGAGGTTGGAGAGTTCTTCTGAGACATTCTAAAAAGAATCAACAGGAGGCTTCTTCCGGTGATTAAACAGACTGAGCTCATGGTAAGAACTCTCTTCTATTACTGATATGGAGAAGTGCTGAAAAAAAACATATCTCCAGAATTTAAATATATACGTGAGCTCAGAAAAGGATAAAGGAAATCCCCAAGTGCTGGACAGGAAGAAAGGTATTAGAATCAGAGCACTAAGGCCAAACAGGTACCCCAGGACCATGAAAATTTCACCTCAGAAAGCAGTCCCATCCAGGGGCTGGAAAGGGGCATGGCAGGCTTGCCAAGGAAGCAAGCCTGGCCCAGGGAAGTGATGAGGAGGCTGGTGGCCGGGCCCCTGGGTGGAGGGAAGTCCTGTGCAGGAGATGAAAAGCCCAGGATTACAGCCTACTTGGTGCAGAATTTGAGTTCACATCACCTGTATGGCACAGGAAACACAAGCCAGACAACTAACAAAAATGGATCTAGAACCTTTGAAAACTCCAGAATTCCCAACTGAAACAAATGCAAAACCACTTTCTGGGTCCATTTTCACAGCTAGTGACTTACAGGACTCTAGAGAAAAAAAAAACAGTCTGCTAAAGAAGAATTCACTGTAGAAGATCATGATTGTATAGAATAATGCACCTATTGTGAGGGACAGTTAGAAAGTCAGCAGACAAGAATAGGCACCCCAAACTGGGTACTAGAGAATCATCGTAACAACACTATAACTATATTTTAAATAGCTGAAGACATAAAAGAGAGAACCAGAATGAAAGCCCAACATAATCTGGAAAAAGACCAGAGAGATTTGAATGAGAACGAAATAGAGTTTCTTCTAATGAAAAATAGAGTCATAGAAATTAGTGGAAGGGTTAAACAGTAGTGTAAATAATGGCAAAAAGAAAATTAGTGAGTTAAATGGTATATGTGAGGAAATTACCCCAAATGTGGCAGGGTGGAGGGGGAGCAATAGAGAAGTAAAGAGAAATGAACTATGAAAGTAATTTGAGGGTCCCTGGGTAGCTCAGTCATTTGAGTATCTGCTTCTTGATTTCGGCTCAGGTCATGATTTTGTGATTGTGAGATTGAGCCCCTTGTTGGGCTCCATGCTAAGCATGGAGTCTGCTTAGGACTCTTCCTCTCTCCTTCCTCTGCCCCTCTCCCCTACTTGTGCTTTCTCCCTCAAATAAAAAAATTTTTTTAAAGAAAGTAATTTGGGGGCACCTGGGTGGCTCAGTTGGTTAAGTGTCCAACTTCGGCTCATGTCATGATCTCATGGTTTGTGGGTTTGAGACCTACATCAGGCTCTGTGCTGACAGCTAGCTCAGAGCCTAGAGCCTGTCTTGGATTCAGATCTCTCTCTCTCTCTGACCCTCCCCTGCTCACACTGTCTCTCTCTCTCTCCCTCTCTCAAAAATAAATAAAACATTTAAAAATTTTTAAATAAATAAATAAAAAAAAGAAAGTAATTTGGGGCAAGTTCCACCATATGTCTAATCAATGTTGCAGAATGAAAAAGGGAAATGGGGGCAAAGCAATATTTAAGGACATAACAACAGAACATTTTCTGGGACTGAAAAAAGACATGATTTTTTAAACTAAACAAAGCATATCTTGTCCCAAGCAAGATAAAATAAATCCATACCTAGAAAATGTGGTAAAACTACAGAGCCCTCCACTAAAAAAAGAAATCTCAAAACCAGAGGGGAAAAGAAAAAAAATAGCCTGCAAAGGAACCATACAGGTTATAATTCAGTCACATGACCAAACCTAACTGCACAAAAAGATGGGAAATGTAGTCAGGCTGTGTGTCTGAGAAGATGGCAACATGGCTTTCAGAGAGCAGATGCCGTCTCTGCCACAGTATAATTATCACCTTCTGAGTGTTGAGCTCAGAACTGTGGAAGAAGAAGGAAAGATTAAGGATGCTCTTGGGAGATGAAGCCTTTTTAACTATCCTCAAATCATACTACACATAGCACTGGAACTTTCTTCTCTGGTATTATTTTGCCTTTAACTGTTGTAAATGGCAGTGAAAGAATTCACCCACCCAGATCTAATATAACATGTTCTAGAAATGAATCTTGTCCAACTTAAACTCACAGAGAAGGGTGAAAATTTGGGTTTGTTTCTCAAACACTGAGTTGGCCACTCGTAGAATAATAAACTCAAGAAGATCTCAGTGAATCACCCTGACTAGCCCTGGCCAATGCATTACTGAGTAACGAGGATCTCATTTGCGTGTGGCACATGAGAAACTCATCAAAAGCTTGTTGAATCCATTTACTAATTCTTACATTCAACAAACATTTTTGGGGTGGTTATGCTGAGCCATTGTTCTCGATCTGCACTGTCCAGTAGGATAGCCATTAGGTCATATATGGCTATTTAAATTTAAATTAGCTAAAATTGGATTTCAGACACACTAGCCACATTTCACATGCTCAGTAGATACATGTGGCTAGTGGCTACCACACTGGACAGCACAGATACAGAATATTTCCATTGTCACAGAAAGTTTTATTGGGTAGAAGCTAGAAGTACAGTAGTGAACACAACAGACACATTTCCTGTCTTCATGAAGTCTAAATGCTATGTCATATGGTAAAAGTCTATGGAGAAAAACTAAGCCAGAGTGGAAAATAGGGAGCGGGGGTAGAGGAACGGAGNGCAATATAGTTGCAGTTTTTAAATACAGTAGACTAGGAAGGTGTCCCTGAAAAGATGACTGTATTAGTTAATGTAATGCTCGCTGGTATAACAAATAGGCCTTCAGATCTCAGTGGCTAAATGCAAGAGTTTATTTCTTGCTCTAGTCACGGGGTGGTGGGGACAGACTATGGAATTGTTAGGTGGCATCTGTTCTAACAGAGGCTCTGTCATCCACTACACGGAGCTCCACAGTTGCTCTGGGTGTTAACATCAGGGCAGCAGACGGGAGAAAAGGAAAAATGGAGTCTCGCTTCAGAGGTTCCTATGGTCTGTGGGGCAGGCCTGGGAATGGCGTCATTGTTTTCACCAGCATTCACTTGGCCAAAACCCAGCCAGGTGAAGGGTAAACTGAGCTGGTTTACCAGTACTCAGAGGTTTCCTGAGATGTGGGATCTTCAATGCCCAAACCAGGGAAGTTCCAGCCATATCAGGATGACTTGATCACCTTAGCACATATCCTTCCTAGATGCACCTACTGCCCCAGCAGTAATTCTACAGTGTGGACGGGGAGATATGTTGTGGTGGGTCGCTGTCTACCACAACAGTCTCTCAAAGAATTGAAGGAGCCAGCATGCAGTATGGGGGGAGGGGGAAGAACAGTTTAGCCAGAGGGGACAGCAAATATAAAGGCCCTGAAGCAGGAGTGTATCTGGCTTAGAGGGGGAAAAGCAAGGGGGCCAGTGTGGCTGGAATAGGGACGGGAGCTAGAATATCCCAGGGGTATCTTTTCAGGTTCCCGCTGACCCACCAGTGAGCTTCTCAAAGTGTGCTTGTTCACTTCCATCCAACTGGCCATAATTTGTTTATGAAAAAATGATGACGATCTTGGCCAACTCCTTTGCCAAAACCCAGTTACACAGTCCATGGCCTTTCCCTGGCTTAATAATTTGATAGCCCTATCAAAACTGTTAACTGGCACGAGCTACCAGGGCTTAAGCTTGGAGGCCCCTTGCCTGCACAGACTCCTCATGATCCTCTGGAAGGGGCCCTGGCGACATGTTCACATGTCATGTGATTTTGCAAAATTTGCAAAAATAAGACGTTCTAATCATAGTCGGTTAACTCCTATGTGTCACGTTTTACTTCCTCTCTGCCATACATCCACCCTATACCTTGCTGGGTTTGGGCCAAGTGAATGCTGGTGAAAACGCTGATACCATTTCCAAGCCTGCTCCACAGACCATAGGAACCTTTTGAATGAGACTCCATTTTTGCTTTTTTCCCATCCGCTGCCCTGATGTTAACACCCAGAGCAACTTTGAAAGCCCATGTAGTGGATGGCAGAGCATCCTTCAAATCTGCTGGTGTTGAAGTGGCCACAGACATTTTTGAGATTGGGCTGAAGGCAATTTGAGTTAGGGGTGTGCTTAATGTCTTCTTAGCGAGAAATATTTATGTGGTGTACAGTGACTTGTGTCTGTAGTTAATTTATTGTGAGCCATCTCAATACAAGAATCCTGTTTATTTATTGTGCCAATACATGTAGCGTTATGACAAAGTAGTCCCCTGGCCATATTGAGATATTGGCTGGACCTATGGCACCAAGTACCAAAGATATGTGCACAGTGGAGGAGGAAAAAGGTCTGGAAAGTATAGAGCTTGATGTTGTGGAAAACCCTTCTTATCAACAGACAGAAGTGGGGTCTTCAGTTCTCATTGACGCCTAATGAAAACGGAAGTTCTCCTGCCAGGGGTATAATTGGTGTGCTGGGGTGAATAGTGTCCCCAAAAACTCATGTCCACCTGGAATCACCTAATATGGACCTTACTGGGAAGTGAGTCCTCAAAGATGTAATGAGGTTAAGATGAGGCCATTCTGGGTTAAAGCGGGCCCTAATCCAATGGCTGGTGTCCTTATGGAGGAGAGGGCACACAGAGACACAGAGAAGCTGTGTGAAGATGGAGACAGAAGTTGGGGTGATGCGACAGGCCCAGAAATGCTAGGAGCCATGAAAAGCTGGAAGACACAAGGATGGTTTCTCCCCTCTAAGCTTTGGAGGGAGCATGGCCCTGCTGATACCTTGATTTGGGACTTCTGCTTCCAGAAGTGTGAGAGAATATACTCCTGATGTGTCAGGCCACCCACCTTGCCGTCATTTGCTGTGGCAGCAATAGGCAACTAATACATTCAATAAATGCAGCATTTCTGGGGTGCCTGGGTGGCTCAGTCGGTTAAGCATCCGACTTTGGCTCAGGTCATGATCTCACAGTTCATGAGTTCAAGCCCCATTTCAGGCTCTGTACTGACAGCTGTCTCAGAGCCTAGAGTCTGCCTTGGATTCTGTGTCTCACTTTCTCCCCCTCCCTGTTCATGCTCTGTCTCTCAAAAATGAATAAACATTAAATAAGTTTTTTAACTAAATACAGCATTTATAATTATAAGCATCTAATGTATCTTTTTTCTTTAATTAATTGGAGCAAATAGAAATAGAATTCCTG
The DNA here is from genome assembly GCF_008692635.1 of Crocuta crocuta. Lineage (NCBI taxonomy): Eukaryota > Metazoa > Chordata > Mammalia > Carnivora > Hyaenidae > Crocuta > Crocuta crocuta. The sequence goes on along the minus strand of NW_027527392.1, from coordinate 120,068 downwards.
TGATTATGTGTACAAACGTGTAGCAATACTCTAAGCAGTAAGAACATGTGTGTATGAAGTTATATGTTAATAGGCATCCCTGCTATTGATAAGATAAAATAGATTGCCATCAGCCATGTTGGGTGTAAGGCTGAATTATTTCCATTATTTCAGTAGAAAATGATATTGTAAAATTATTGTCATGTGAAGATGTTATCAGAGTACCTAACCAGAAAAAAGGGAAAAATATTATAAATGTGTTTTAGGAAGCTAATTCGTACAAAATACTGTTATTTTTATGATTTTTGTTTGGGAGATTTATCATCTTTTTTTTTTTGAAATTTACAATTTGTTGCAAGTTTTGTNGGAGAGTGCAAGCAGGGGAGAGGCAGGAAGAGAGAGGATCCCAAGCAGCCTCCACACTTGATGTCAGTGCAGAGCCTAATGTGGGGCTCGAACTCACAGTTTGTGAGATCATGACCTGAGCCAAAATCAGGAATCAGACTCAAGAGCCCCTTCCCACCAAAGGCTAC
>NW_027527392.1:117692-119455 GCF_008692635.1 Crocuta crocuta | reverse complement strand
GCAAAAAGCCTGATCTGTGATTGGGCACGAGAAACTAACTCTAAGGGAATTTTGCATCAGCATCTGTTCACTGCATGATTTTCTGAACTCTATGGGCAAGATAAGCCCTCTGGAAGCTTGTCTCATAAGTGAACCCAGTAATCTCTAGATTTACAGCTACCCTGCTCAAACAGGACTTTCATGAGGTAGTGAAAACAGCTCTAAAATTGCTTGTGCTTCTGGTGGTTTCTCCACAGCAATTCAAATGGCATTTCAGGCAGAACGAAAGTTTGTTGTTCCAGACTGTCCTGTGCATGGCCCCCATCCATGGCCCCCGCCCACTGGATGCCAGCAACAGGCCCCAGTCCTCCAAAATTGGAATCATCCTCAAACATCTTTAAGATTCCCCGAGGCCTGTTGTCGGGGGAGAGGTTCCGCTCCCATTGAGAACCGCTGCTGCACAGATGGCCCTGAGATCTTCTTTGTAAATCCCACTTTATCAGATTAAAATTAAATTAGAACTTAATGCAAGGGCAGGGCCCCTCGCTTTGTGCCTCACCTACGGGGCAGACCCTCCTCGGCTCTCCCATATCAGCCCATCGCCCACACAAGTGAGCCTGGGAAACACATCATGAAAAAATTCCCCATGAGATGCTGACATCCACTGCAGCACTGGGCCTGAAATCAGCGTGATTTTGTCCCCCGGGGGGGTATTTGGAAATGTGTGGGGACAGTTTTGGTTGTGACAATTAGGGAGTGGGTGCTACTAGCATCTAGGAAGTGGAGGCCAGGGATGCTTGTGAACATCCTTCCATGCATAGGACAGCCCCCACGACAAATAATGGCCCAGCCCCAAATATCACTAGGACCAAAGTTGAGAAACCCCAATCTAGACATTAGATGGATTCCTGAAATAGTCTATGTAAGACCCATTTTATTTTAAAAAAATCACATTCTATTTTAGTGTTGTCGAGAATTTGTGTCTACCAAGTCCTGAGGCTTTCAACCAGGCCAATGTGCCTGGGAACCATAAGCATTATGCCTGGGGCAGTCCAGTCATCATCTGAATTGTTGGGAACCCTCTGGCTTTGCCCCCTTTCCCTTTCCCACACCTTTCAGGCTGCCCCCACCCCTTCTAGATCAGACCGGGTTTGCCTGAGCCCCCGGGGAGTCCTGGTCTCACCCAGCCTCTCTAGACAATTGTGACATAGCCAGTCTATAAATACTCACCAGACCTTTCCTTCTTGGGTACCCAGGAATCTTGTATTTCTCAGCCTCTCTTGCAGTTACCTTGAGGGCCATATGACCAAGTGCTGGCTCATGAAATGTGGGCAGAAGTGATACATGCCATTTTCCTGGCTGGCTTCACTCCGGGGTAGCAGACAGGGCCCCCAGAAGGGCCCTATTGAGGGAAGCCGGTAGTAACTATAATGCTGGCTGTGAGCCCGCCAGAGGAGGTGCTACAGGGGCCCCGAGTGACCCCAGGGTTGAGGGCTGCAAGGTGAACCTGAGCCTGGGGGCCCTAGGGAGTCCCAGCTGGACTTGAAGAGGATACACAGATGTATAAGAAAGATCCAAAAGAGAGAAAGCAGGGCCCTCAGTAGCCAAGTGCCACAGCTCTAGGAGTGGCCAGCTGCACACCCCAGCAGCAGAGGCAGCAGAGGGCAGAGAGGCGAATGGACAGGGGCACCATTGCTGCTGAGCCCTGCACGGACCCACAGAATGTCAGGAGGACATGGCAGCCTCCAAATCCTGCCGACACCCCCTTCTCTTAAGGATTCTGT
>NW_027527392.1:110981-116153 GCF_008692635.1 Crocuta crocuta | reverse complement strand
TTTTCCCTCTTTTTTTTTTTTTATTTTCCACACAGTCTCATGTGAGCAGAGCTGTGATGCACCACATATGGCTAACACTCTGGAAGAATTTCAAATCAAATGGGCTTTCCCCCTGGACTTTCTAAAAGTGAGACCAGCTGCCGATACATATAGCCAATTTGCCAACCAGCTCCTTTTTAAAGAACAAGATGCTGATGTGATCTCAAAATGAAAACCCTTACAGAAGAGGATGGACATAGTTCTGGTTCATGGTTCTGTGGCATGATTAGTGGTGGCTCCTCTAGTGTCCACGAAGTCAGGTGTTTCATGACTAACAGTAACACTCTCTTGGCCGTAATTTGAATTTGGGGCATATGTTTAAAGTAGAAAACAGCAACAGAAAAATATGGAACTCAAGCTCTTTTTCTCCAGATAAACATCTTGTAGTAACGATAACTTGAGAATGTTCTGAATTTGGAGAGTTTGAATGTTGGTCATGCAGTGTCCACACGGCATTCTCTTTGATGAGAAATGAAAAGGAGAGGAAAAGAAAGCAAGCACCCGAAGGGAAACTATCCTGATTCCTCCCTTGAACGTTTGCTGTGGCTGAGATGTTCCCCAAGAAGGAGGCGTCAGGCGGGACAGGTCCTGGAGAGAGTGTTTCAGGTCCTCTTCTCAGCCTTAGAGAGAGAGACAGAGTCAGCTCGGACTCGGACGTGCAGTGGTACAGACTGACCCTTGTGGGGACACTCACTAAGCAGGCTGCTCAAGCTGACCGTCATAAGAGGAAAAGGTAAGCAGAGAGTCCGGAGGGAGTGACAGCGGCGTTTTACTGCAATAATAGACAAAACCTGATTGGGATCGAAAAAGAGGAGAGCAGGTGAAAATGGCAAACATAGCTCATTCCAGGAATTTGAGTGCAAAATGGAGTAAATACATGAGGGCAGTCCATGGCATTGGATGTGGAATTGGGAGGTGTACATGTGTTTTTAAAGTTTTGGAGCTTTTGTTTACCATGTATTTGTAAGCTGGTCCAGCGTTCTCTGGTATGGAGAAGGAAATTGATGAGGCAGTTGTTGTGGTGAGTCCTTGAGGAGGCAAGTGGGTAGTACTGGCATCACACGCCCACTACCTGTGTCAGCACTCAGGGCCCCATGCTCTAAAAAGCCCTGTGCTCTGTTTAATGCTCTGTGTTTGCCGTGTGGAAATTCTTGATATTTTTGCCTTTGTAAATAAAGTCCAGTGGAACTGAGGAACAAGTGCCAGGGGCTTGGAGCCCCGGCTCACACACAGTCTTGTCTTCTCCACCTCCTTGGGACAGGCTCTTAGACACCTGCTCCCCAGCCGTCTGGTGCCCCAGGCTCCACCTGGCCTCCTCCTCACCCAATCTGTGCCCTGTGCCTGGGACAGCAGCTGGGTGGCAGGTAGGAGGAGAGAGGGCGGAGAGGCCCAATTTGTGCTGTCAGCATCCACTCCCAAGGGGGCCCGGGCACAGGCCAGTTGAGCTCAGGTGCGCACACCCTGGGGAATTTCAGGACAGGCTGTGGTGGTGGCTGTCTTGCCCTGGGGCTGGCATTGCCATGGCATGTCCAGGCAGCGTAACAGGCTGCAGCCTAGTGGAGATGAGCCTCTTGTACACCCTGGATCCAGGTACCTAGCATGCCCTGGTGCACAGGTTTAAAGATCCCCAAGGTTCTTCCATCTGCCATGGATTGGATAGATACGCTGGTGGGAATCAGGGCTCAGCTTACTCAGAGCTCACCCCCAACCTCAGTGCAGTGGCTAGGCAAGTTGGCTGGTGGGAGGGAGGGCAGCCTGCAGGCCCAAGCGTGGGTGGTAAAAGTTGTGCTAATAATATAAACCTTTAATTTTTTCTCTATCTATCATGACCTTAAATAGCAAAAAGAGGCCCCGTGACAAGTCAAGAGAGAACTGAGAAAGAAAGGATAGAGTTTTATATTTGAGTACCATTGGCCCTGTTTTTTAACCAAGGTGCTCCACATTTTTATGTTACACCAGGCCCCACAAATTATGTACTGAATACCCCCTCTAGGCCAGGCACTGCACTAGATGTTTTTACACAAATGATCTCCTCTGACATTTCCTGGTAATTCTGCCCTAATGACACTGTTCTTAGAGCCGAGGGAGGGCATCCTTGAGCGAGCATGATGACTGAGGAGGGATAGGAACTCAAGTCTGTTCTCTTCCTGGGAAGCACCTTGAAATTCTCTAGGCAGAAGAGATGATACAGTGTCTTGAGATAAGCCTTTTATGTTAGTATCAACACTTATCAATTTCAGTAGCTACCAACTGATCTCTAAATAGTTCTGTTTTTAATTATTTCCTTTAAAAGTGTATAAGGGCTCGGGTGGTTTAGTGACAGGGGGGCTTTGCAGGTGGCCCAGTCCTGCAAGATCCAGAACGGTAGGTGTTTGTGGTTGGAGAGAGGATGGACAAGATGACCTTCTCTCCAATGGGATGCTGGTAAATGGTAAACAACTAGCTTTTAGTCAAAATTAAAAGTGTCTTCTGTAGCATTTGCCACTCTTCATGGTGTAAATCCTCTCACCGTAGCTGATTTTAAGCTTCCAATGTGATGAGGAGTTGGAAAGAGGTGCGCGGCAACACAGCATTATATAACATTTCCACTGTACAGATGTAAGACCTAAAACCTCCTCAGTATCATAATATAAAATATAGTACAATACTTAGTAAATTATTTTGTTTTTACTATAATTTATGTAATTGTATGTTTATTTAATTTAATTCTTTTCACATTTTAAGTTTTTATTTTATTTTTTTAATTTATTTCTATNCAGAATCCCAAGCAGGCTCCAGACTCTGAGCTGTCAGCACAGAACCTGACATGGGGCTCTAACTCAGTAACCATGAGATCATGACCTGAACCTAAGTGGGATGCCCAACTGACTGAGCCACCCAGGTGCCCCTCAAGTTTTCATTTAAATTCTAGTTAGTTAACATATAGTGTAATATTGGTTTCAGGAGTAGATTTTACTGATTCATCACTTACATACAGTACCCAGTGCTTAATTCTTCATTATGGCTGTTTTTAAGTCAACTACCTCACACAATCCTGAAAATTTGACCGTCAGTTCTCATGAGCCTGTATGAGCTGGTATCAGCAGTGTGGGCTGATAGGGGGCAGTATGAACCTGTGTAGGCCAGCTGTAGCACACTGTTGCTTCTGAGGAGCTGAGGAAGACGTCCTGTCCCTTGAGCCAGTTTTCATTCTTTTTACGAACATCCCAGGGCAGAGATAGAACCCCAGAGTGCTAAGAACTCTAGGAAGCTCCTGGGTCCCTGCCCATTTTACAGGTCTGGAAATGGAGGCCCAGAGGATGCAAGGGGGCTTGCCCTTGGTACACTGGATACCTCCAGGGTCTTGGACACACTGCATGTCTTTCCCCTCACACAGTCAAAGTGGTTTTTGAGGATCGATTCTATACCAGGCAGCATGCCAGGTGCTGGAGACGTGCCAGTGACAAACCCACCACGGAGCCTGTGTAGGGGTCAAGGATCAGGGGCCCACTTTTGGGCATGTTAAATAAGAGGCTGGATCCAAGCAGACCTAGGTCTGAATCTTGACTCTGCCATTTAGTAGCTCTATGACAGTTCACTTTAGTTCTTGGAGCCTCAGTCCTTCTTTTCTTACATGGAGTAAATAGTGCTTTCCTTGGGCGGTTGCTGTGAGACTTTGATGGGGTGATGTATGTGCCTGGCCTGAGGCAAGAGTTTACTGCATGTTGAGGGAAGAGAAGCACCCATGGGAACATTTGCTTGTTGCTGCAGCTTGCCCAGCATCCTGGGCTGCCCTGAACTATGTGGGGTGAAGACACTGGAGCCCACTCATCTTGATATGCCTGCCAGGGATGGCCAACTCCTGCTTGCAGCTGCCCTGGGGCCTAAGGTGGTCCATCCTCCTTTCTGCCTAACCCTGGGCCCCATCATCTCATCACTGGAGCAGGGCCTGGCACCGGCCATGTTCCTGAAGGTTCTGCCCATTCTACTCGGCCACACAGTGCCTGCTGGGGGTGTTCAGCCACATGCTTCCCCAGAGATGGGCAGCCTGAATGGGAGCAGCATGCCCTTTGTCCTTAAACCCCATGCTGTGGCCCCAGTGCTGAGCGTGTACACCATGGCTACTCCACCTGTCTTATTGCCAGGCCTCAGAAACCCAAGGAATATGAGCAAGCCAGAATGTACTGTGTCTGTACCGTGGCCAGGACTGCCTGAAGCCCAGCTTTTTGGAAAAGCACATCCAGTCCTACACACACAAGAGACCTTTCCTGTGTGACACCTTTAGCATTGCTTTTATGACCCAGAGTGACCTATATAAGCACAGGCAGATCCAGACACATATCAGCAACTCTCAACTCTCCTCTGAGTCTGATAGGAGTGGGGCAGCCTCCTAGTGGAGGGACGCAAGCCTGGAGAGACCCTCAGAACAGAGGGAAGGCGATAGGGAATCAAAGGGATTTCCTTCTCCAGGCACCCAGGGTAATGGGCTGTACCCAAAGTCCACCATGCATTTGTCCCTTGCTGCCAAGAGCCTCACCATGAATCGGAAGCTGTTTCCTGTCCAGGTCCACAATTAGAGACTGCCAACAGGGAAGCCCCTTTGGACTCCAAAACATGGCTTTCCCTGGGTTCCTGCTGGCATAAAATGCCGGAGTAGAAGTCTCTGACTGCCAGCAAGCCTGGGCTGCTGCAGTGACAGCAGGCACTCTCCTTGGAGAAGTCCCAGAACACCAAGGCCTCTGAGGACAGGCTGAGAAAGTGTGAGAACACAGTCTCAGGCTATCTGTTCCCCTCCAACAGTGCAGGATTCCTGCTGGTTCCCCCCTAGTACCCTGTGCCTACAATGACTCTTTCCATTTTGACATCTGGGCACCAAGCCCAGTGGAGGAAGCATATCACTCTCTCCACAGCCCCTTCCGCCTTCACTCCTCTGGACAAATCTAGGCCCCTCCTCTTTCACTCTGTTTCCACTCAGTTCGCCACCACCGCAAAATGTATGCTGATCATCAGGAGCAACTTGCTGCTTTTTATTAAGAGCAGGAGAGCAAAGCAAGAAGAGAGCCATACCCGTGGAATCCTGCCCCAGGAATCAGAAGCTTCTGAGCCTGACACTTCCTGGCCCTCTTGGGCTACGGCTTGGGGCCGACCTTAGTA
>NW_027527392.1:88479-110840 GCF_008692635.1 Crocuta crocuta | reverse complement strand
GTGTCCCCAACCGTCCCCCTTGAACTCATGATGCCACATGGGCTTTTTAACCTGATGGAGATATCCTGAACACCATGAAAAGCCTGAATGGAAAGACAGATGCCACAGGGGAGGAGGCTGCCGGCCAATGTGACTAGTAAAAAAAAGTGCAGCTGGGCGGAGCTGAATGTGTGTTCCCAGAAGTGGTAAGATGTTCAGGAGCATCTGCTAGGAAATGAAAGGTTGCCACCATGGAGGCAAGAAGACAAGGGATGTGACAAAGGACAGTGAGATACAACTGGACCTGCCTCCACAGGAAGAAGCAGTAGGGAAGGAGGGGAGGGAAGTGGGTGCCCAGCCAGGGGACAGGAGGACTCATTTGTGTGATGCCACTTTCCCTCCCGACACCATTTCTGTTGGAAAAGATGGGGCTTCAGGAAAGTCAGCCAGCTCAAGAAGTTTTGTTAGTGACTAAGTTTCCCAGGCAAAAGGAGAGAGTAGCCAGAGCAGAAACTAGTGACCAGTCCAGGTCACTAGTCCAGAGCCATGTCATTTCCCCCCATCCTAAACTACAGAGACCCTCGTGCCAATCTGGACAGTAAGAGTCCTCTGATTGCTCCATATGGGGGCCTGGAACCAGAGGGTCAGCTGCCACCCGCACCTAGCCTTCAAGAAAGGTGACTCAGAAGCCCTGAGGCTGGTTTTGTCAGACCCCAAGCAGGAAATAGCCCTCCATGGTGATGACAGGAAGGAGATCTATCAGGGGCTCAAGACATCCCCAGCTGTAATTCCAGCAAATTCTAGTCCATGGAGGATAAGCTCCCTTCAGAGAAGAAGAAACTAAAGTGGAGTTGCTGAGCAGCCAGAAGAAGCTAGATGTCCCCGGATCAGGGGACACGATCCCAGGGAGACTGTGATCCCAGGGAGAAGCAGAGTGCTGACTACATGGAGTGAGTGAGACAGGCTGGCAGATGTGCCCTGAGAGTCCTCTGGTTCTCCTTAGCTTCTCTGTGGGCTGTCCTAAGACATGTAGGGCCGAGGGCAAAGGAACCCCAGTTTCAGTGTGTGGGCTGTGGTCACCAGTCAGTGTCTCAAGATCCTAGATGGAAGTGGCTCCTTGCTGGCTGCGTAGCCTTGATTTCCTGGGGTAGTCACTTCTCTGGAAGACCATGCCTGTTCCCTGAAGTACCTCCGCAGGTTACATCAGCAAGAGACCCACTTACCACTGCCAGGATTCTCTCCATGGGAGAAGGTGGCTTAAGAAATAAGGCTGGGTCAGGGCCACAAGGCCAATTTCATGGACATGTGATCTGTGCAGTCACTCAGGACCATGGTATCAGAAGGGCACCTTGCTTGGTTTAATACACTGCTGTTGGTGTCTTGGGATTCTTAATAATTTTTGGATAAGGGGCTCTCTGTTTTCATTCTGTACTAGGTTCCCAAATTATGTAGCTGGTCTGGTAAGTGGGGATGGAAATCAGTTCACAAGTAAGCAGTCAGCCTTAGCTAAGAACAGACAATTTATTTGTAGTGTGAAGAGGGGAAGGCACAGTCTCAGGTAGGTTGTGGATGTGGTAGTGGGAACCTGAGGATCTATTCTCTGACTACTAATGCATTTCCGGTGGAATAAGATCCAGGTCATCAGGTGAGAGTGAAGAAGGAGAAGTTTTTGTGGTTTGAGGAAGCAAGATAAGGTGTGGAATAGTAGTCTGTGAGGGTGGGCCGATTGAGTCCTTCCCAATATCTGGGATGATTCATGCCCCCCTCCCCCCTTCATGAGGCACTATGTTTAGAGGGTCTGAGAGGGTCAACTGGCTAGAAGGACTTCTATCCTGCCCAATAAACAGGCTTTTGGAGCAAACCTTGACAACACTTGTCCAGTTTGGGGGAGGAGCTTCAAAAATAGACCCACCCCACTGAGGTGAGAGGTGAGAGAGCTGTTCCAACAGCCTCCAATAGTCCCTGGATGGGAAAAACATCATGGTCTGAAGTGTAGGTGACCAAAGATAAATCACTGAAACTGCTTTTATGAAGGATGTTAATGGCCCCTCTGTTGCCAAATCCCGTGGTCAGTTCTTAGGCCTCATTCTGCTTGAACCATCAGCAATAGAAACAATGTTAACCACCATCTCTTCCTTAAACTCTTTGGTGTCTGAGACAACACCCTCTCTTGGTTTCCCTTTTTCTTACTGGCTTCTCCTTCCTACCCACCTTTCCTATACTTCCTTATCTTTCCAACCTCTAAGCTTTGGAGTACCCCCAAACTTGGTTTTCATGTTTCTTCTCATTTTCTCTCACTCCCTAGGTGATTTTATCCAAGCCTATGGCCAAAAACACAACTTGTATACTCATGCTTCTCAAATTTGTATCTCTAGCTCATATCTCTCTTCTAAACTCCAGACTTCTATATCTACCTACCTACTGGCCATCTTGATTAGGAGGTCTAATACACATCTCAAATTAACATATCTAAAATAGAGCTACTGATATCTCTCACAAACCTTCTGCCCTACAAACTTCTTCCTCTCAGTGAACACTAAAAGCTCTGCTATTGCTGCCTCCCAGAAAGATAGATCCTTCTACCACCACCCACTCCTCAACCAACTCCCCATGGAGTTCACTCACTCCTACTTTAATTTCTGATTGGTAGAGCCTAGGTTGTGTGTGTGCTCCCCACCTACAAGGAAGGCTGGTAGAATGAATTCTGGCTTTGACCTTGAGAAGGGAAATTCTCCAAGCATAGGAAGAGTTTTCAAAGATGCTGAGTAGCTACAACTTATAATTTCCTCATATTTTGTGAGTACTCTTTCTAGAATTTTTATTTTGTGAGTACTCTTTCTAGAATTTTCTGGTGTTCATCTAGTATTTTATACCTAAATCTACTACATCCAGACCAATAACATTTTTTTTACCTCCAGCAGTTTGCCTTAATCAGGTCTATCCAATAACTCTCAAGCTTTTAATAATCTTTAAAATATCAATTTAGGTCACATCTAATTAGGTTACAGATTCTAATAACAACTAAAAGCACAAACAGGTTTGGGAACAAATTTACCTTGCTCTTGGCTAAATATACAACTCAGCCAGTGGTAACAAAAGTATTCTGGCATTTTACAGAGTAGCCTTCTAACCCTGAGCAGTTTCAGGACCTGGGCATCAGTATTCTTTCCAGTGGTGAATATTGGTTAATAAGGTGAATCAAGTAAGCAGAGATGGGTTATGACAACTTCCGCGTGCTTTACTTATTACTGTTATGAGAGTGATGACTTCACATTTAGTGTCTGTCTGGGTTCCCTTTTGACATTGAATACATTGGGCTCTTATATGTCTCCTGTCCCCACACTTAGGGAAAGGCTGGTTCTTTTCTCTTCCAGACACATCAGTCTGTTGTTGAGACATCATTCTGTTGCCTTCTAGAAAAATAAGTTGCACCTTCAGCCCAGTTCTGAAACAGTCTGACTGCAGGGAGGAATAAATGTTATTGATAGATAGAATCAAATATAGTATTAAATATATATGTATCAATTAACCAGACTTTTGCAAGTGAGCAAAGGAGGCACTATTAAAAACTAGGATGGCACAATAAGTGTAAAAACTGAGGTATTTTATCTTGGTAAAGTGAAACAGCTGATAACCCTGATATATAGATGCTCATGCAATGGTAATCTTCTCCAAAGTTCACAGAGAGGCTCCTAGGGATTGTTAACATGGTGAATTTTGCTTATTATATGTCATATGGGTGATGCAGTGATTTTAGAGATTGAGATAAACCATTTTTGCTGTGGTAAGTGGCATTCCAGAGGGATAGACTTCCTGGGATAGACACACAGGGATAATATGATCCTATCTGATAAGATTCTGTTCCATATCTGGAAAGCCAACATCTGGTTCTGGTTCCAAACCACTGAACTCTGGTATGTACTTAGACTGTGCCAGCTTGGAGAGATGGATGGTGATGGATACCACTTTATTTATGCTTAAAAATGCCATACCCTGCAATCTCATTGTGTATTGTATAACTCCAAGATTGATGAGGTGTACCTGGACCAATACTTTGAGTCTTCCCAGCCTAGGTGCCAGACTTTGTGAATGAGTGAGTTTTCAGATGATTTCAACTCCAGCCATCTGCATTCATCTGAGAGATCTTGGGCCAAAACCTGCCCAACCAAGTCAATCTTAAGTTCCTGACCCATAGAAACTCTGAGAGATAATAAATTATTGTTACCGTTTGAAGCCACTAAGTTTATGGGTGATTTGGTAGGCATTAATGAATAACTAGAACAGGTACTTACATGCTTCCTCAACAGAGTGTCCCAACAGTCAATGGATTTTTATGAGTTGGAACTTCAAAGGAGGTCTCAATGGTGAAGACAACAATTTAGGGGAGAACCTGAATATATATGGTTGTTAGAAAGGCTGAATGTGAAACCAGAGGCCAATGCATCCGTGAAAAAGGTTAGAGAAGGACAGTCAGAGATTTAAGCCTTGTTTTCCCAAACCCCACTTTCTCATGGCTCTCCTCTATCTCACTGGCCATTCCTTCTAAGTGTCTTTGCTGCTTTCTCCTCATTCCTCTGGCCTCTAAACTTTGGAGTTCCAGGGCTCAGACCCAAGCTGCTTCTCTCCTATACATATTACATAAGCAATCTTATCTAAACTCATGACTAAATACTATCCATGTGCTGATGACTCCTCTCTTTGATTCTTCAGATCTAACATCTCTTCTTAACTCCAGACATATGTATCCAGCTGCCTGCTGTACATCTCCACTTGGAGGTCTACTAGGAATCTCAAACCCAGCATATCCAAAACCAGACTCCCAATTTCCCCCCCAGATATGCTCCTCTTTCAGTCTTCCCCATCTCAGTAAATGAATCCATCATTCAAATGGCCCAGGAAAAATTTGGAGTCATGTTTGGATTCCTCCATTTATGTTTGATCCATCAGCAAACACTTTTGGTTCTACCTTCCAAATACACCCAGTAAGTGCCCATTTGCCATTTTTACCACTTCCTTCCTAGTCCAAGCTCCCATCTGGTAGATGAAGGTGATGGAGATGGTGGTACAGTCAGAAGATAATGATTCAAAACAGGAGGATTTTTTAAAATGTTCTTTTTTATTAAATTAAACTTTTATTTAAGATAATTGTAGATTCTCATACAGTTAAGAAATAGTATAGAGAGGTCCAGTGTTTTCTCCCAGTGGTAACATCTTGTAAAACTATAGTACAATATCACAACAAAGATATTGACATTTATATGGTAGAGATACAGGACATTCCCATCACAAGGATCTCTCTATTGCCCTTTTGTAACCACACCCATTTTTCTTCCACCCCTCCATCCCATCCCTAACCACTGGAAACCATCACTCTGTTCTCCATTTCTAGAATTTTGGTCATTTCAAAAATGTTATATAAATGTTATCATACAGTTCATAATCTTTTGGGATTGGCTTTTTCCCTCACTTAGAGTAATTCCCTGTAGATTCATAGAAGGTGTGTGNTGAATATATATGGTTGTTAGAAAGGCTGAATGTGAAACCAGAGGCCAATGCATCCGTGAAAAAGGTTAGAGAAGGACAGTCAGAGATTTAAGCCTTGTTTTCCCAAACCCCACTTTCTCATGGCTCTCCTCTATCTCACTGGCCATTCCTTCTAAGTGTCTTTGCTGCTTTCTCCTCATTCCTCTGGCCTCTAAACTTTGGAGTTCCAGGGCTCAGACCCAAGCTGCTTCTCTCCTATACATATTACATAAGCAATCTTATCTAAACTCATGACTAAATACTATCCATGTGCTGATGACTCCTCTCTTTGATTCTTCAGATCTAACATCTCTTCTTAACTCCAGACATATGTATCCAGCTGCCTGCTGTACATCTCCACTTGGAGGTCTACTAGGAATCTCAAACCCAGCATATCCAAAACCAGACTCCCAATTTCCCCCCCAGATATGCTCCTCTTTCAGTCTTCCCCATCTCAGTAAATGAATCCATCATTCAAATGGCCCAGGAAAAATTTGGAGTCATGTTTGGATTCCTCCATTTATGTTTGATCCATCAGCAAACACTTTTGGTTCTACCTTCCAAATACACCCAGTAAGTGCCCATTTGCCATTTTTACCACTTCCTTCCTAGTCCAAGCTCCCATCTGGTAGATGAAGGTGATGGAGATGGTGGTACAGTCAGAAGATAATGATTCAAAACAGGAGGATTTTTTAAAATGTTCTTTTTTATTAAATTAAACTTTTATTTAAGATAATTGTAGATTCTCATACAGTTAAGAAATAGTATAGAGAGGTCCAGTGTTTTCTCCCAGTGGTAACATCTTGTAAAACTATAGTACAATATCACAACAAAGATATTGACATTTATATGGTAGAGATACAGGACATTCCCATCACAAGGATCTCTCTATTGCCCTTTTGTAACCACACCCATTTTTCTTCCACCCCTCCATCCCATCCCTAACCACTGGAAACCATCACTCTGTTCTCCATTTCTAGAATTTTGGTCATTTCAAAAATGTTATATAAATGTTATCATACAGTTCATAATCTTTTGGGATTGGCTTTTTCCCTCACTTAGAGTAATTCCCTGTAGATTCATAGAAGGTGTGTGTGTGTGTGTGTGTGTGTGTGTGTGTGTGTGTGTGAATAGTTTTTTCCTTTTAATTGCTGAGTAGTACCACAGCTTGTATAACCACCACTCACCTGTGGTAGGATATCTATGTTGTTTCCAGTGTGGGGCTAGTATGAATAAAGCAGCTATGGACATTCATGTACAGGTTTTTGCATGAACATAAGTTTTCATTTTTCTGGGATAAATGCCCAGTAGTACAATTGTCGAATCATATGGTACTTGCATGTTTCATTTTTTCAAATAATTGCCAAACTATTTTCCAGAATAACTATGTCATTTTACATTCCCAGCAATAGTTTGAAACAACCAGTTTCTCTGCATCCTTGCCAGCATTTGGTGCTGTCACTGTTTTTAATTTTATCCATTCTGATAGCTGCACTAATATCTCATTGTCGTTTCAGTTTACATTTTCCTAAAAGTTTGTGATGTTGAACACCTCTTCCTGTGCTTACTTGCCCTCTGTGTATCCTCTTATGTGAAATGTCTGTTCCTGTCTTTTACCCATTTTTAATTGGATTGTTTATATTTTACCATTGGGTTTTGTGAGTTCTTTATATATGCTAGATACTGTCCCTTTTTGAATATGTGCTCTGCAAGTATTTTCTCCTAGTCTGCATCTCCTCTACATCCTTTCACAGAGCAAAAGTTCATAATTGTAGTAAAGTCCAATTTATCAGTTTTTCTTTTTATGGATCATGCTTTTGCTATCAAGTCTAAGAATTTGCCTAACTCTAGCAAAGATCTTCTACTTTTTTCTAAAATGTTTATAGTTTTATATTTTTCATTTGTGTCCTGACACCATTTTTATAAAAGACTGTCCTCTAACTGTTTTTGCACCTTTGTAAAAAATCCACTGGGCATATTTATGTAGGTCTATTCCTGGGTTCTCTATTCTGTTCTATTGATCTATGTATCTGTCTCTCTCCCAACCACACTACTCTGATTATGGTAGCTATTTAGTATGCCTTATTATTAGATAGAGTTATTTCACTCATTTTATTCTTGATTCAAATTGTTTTAGCTATTGTAACTCGTTTACCTTTCCATATATATTGTCGAATAATTTTGTCTATATCTACAGAAGGTCCTGTTAGGATTTCGATAGGAATTTCATTAAACCTGTATATCAGTTTGGTGAGTGCTGACATTTTTTCAATGCTGAACCTTTGAATCGTGGGCATGGTATGTCAATGTTTATCTTGTTCTATTTCTTTCCTCAGCGTTTTGTGGTTTTCAGCATACAAGTCCTACACACATTTTGTTATAGTTACACATATGTACTTAATTTATTTTAGGGATTGTAAATGGCATTGTATTCTTAATTTCAGTGTTTGTATACTCATTGCTAGTATACAGAAATGTGATTGACTTTTGTATGTTCATCTTGTATCATGCCACTTTATTGAACCCACTTATTTGTTCTAGGAGTATTTTGTAGATTTCTTGCAATTTTCTGCCTAGACAGTCATGTCATCTGCAAATAGAGAGGGTATCATTTTTTTTCTTTCCAAACTCTCTGTGTTTTATTTCCTTTTCTTTCCTTATTACACTAGCTAGAACTTCCAGTACTGTGTTGACTGAGAATGGTAAGAGCAAACATTCTTACTTTCTTCCTGATCTTAGGGAGAAAGCAGTCAGTCTTTTATCATTAATATACTATTAGCTATAGCTTTTTGGTAGATGTTCTTTATCAAATTGAGGAAGTTCCCCTCTATTCCTAGTTCTGAGATTATTCTTTTATTATAAATATTATTTTATTCTTTTTATCTATCTATAAATAGATATTGAATTTTGTCATGTTTTTCCTGCATTATTTGACATGATCACATGATTTTTATTCTTTAGATGGTTATTATGGTGGATTACATTGATAGATTTTTGAATATGAACCAGCCTTGCATCTTTGGAATAAGCCCTACTGGGTCATGATGTATAATTCTTTTTGTATCTTGGTGAATTTTTTTTGCTAAAATGTTGTTAGAGATTTTTGTATCTACATTTATGAAAGAGAGCATTTTTGTTTTGTTTTGGTACTGTTTTTGTCTGGTTTGGTATCTGGCTAATACTAGTTAAATGAAATGAGCTGAGAAGTGTTTCTTCNCTCCAATGAAACCATTTGGGCCTGGAGATTTCTTTCTGGACATTTTTAAAATTATAGATTCATTTTCTTTAATAGTTACAGGACTGTTCAAATTATTTGCATCTTATTGATTGAGTTGTACTACTTTGTACTTTTTAAAAAATATTTTATTCATTTTTGAGAGGGAGAGAAAGAGAGAGCGCACAAGTAGGGAAGGGGCAGAGAGAGAGGTGGACAGAGGATCTGAAGCGGCCATGAGCTGACAGCACTGAGCCCAAATGCAAGGCTCAAACTCAGAAACCAACTGTGAGATCATGACCTGAGCTGAAGTTGGATGCTCAACTGACTGAGCCAGCCAAAGATCCTGTACTCCATTGTACTTTTTGAAGAATTAGTCATTTTCATCTAAGTTGTCAGATTTTATGATATGTTGAGTGTTCGTAGTATTTCCTTCTTATACTCTTGATGTCTGCAGAGTCTGTTGTGATAATCCCTATTCCTCATCTTGATAATTTGTGTCTTCATTCTTTTTTGTCAGTCTTGCCAGAGGTTTGTCAGTTTTACTGATTTTTTTCAAAAGACCAACTTTTTGTTTTTTGATGGTCTTGTTTTTTATTTATTTATTTATTTTTAATATAATTTATTGTCAAATTGACTTCCAGACAATACCCATTACTCATCCCAATAAGTGCCCTCCTCAATGCCATCACCCACTTTCCCTGTCTCCCACACCCCATCAACCCTCAGTCTGTTCTCTGTATTTAAGAGTCTATGATTTGCCTCCCTACCTCTCTGTTTGTAACTTTTTTCCCCCTTCCTTTCCCCCATTGTCTTCTGTTAAGTTTCTCAAGATCCACATATGAGTGAAAACATGGTATCTGTCTTTCTCTGACTGAATTATTTCACTTAGCATAATACCCTCTGGTTCCATCCACATTGCTGCAAATGGCAGGATTTCATTCTTTCTCATTGCCAAGTAGTATTCCATTGTATAGATATACACCACATCTTCTTGACCAGCTTTTTGTTTCATTGATTTTCTCTATTGTTTTTATGTTCTAATTTCATTGATTGTTTGTTCTTATTCTTACCTTCCTTCTGCTTGCTTTGGGTTTANAGCTGGGTCTCATATATTTTTCATATGTATATTATCATTTTTATTCCATTCATTGTATTTTTTAAATTTTCCTTGAGACTTCCTCTTTAACACATGAATTATTAAGAAATGTGTTTATTTTTTTCTTTGCTTTTTTAAAAATATTTTTATTTATTTCTAGGAGAGAGAGAGAGAGACAGCGTGAGCAAGGGAGGGTCAGAGAGAGAGGGAGTCACAGACTGAAACAGGCTCCAGGCTCTGAGCTGGCAGTCAGCACAGAGCCCGACGCGGGGCTCGAACCCACGAACGGCGAGATCATGACCCAAGCGAAAGTCGGACGCTTAACCGACTAAGCCACCCAGGCGCCCCAACAACAAATGCCCTCCTTAATGCCCATCACCCGTTTTCCCTACCCCCATCAGTCCTTAATTTATTTTCTGTATTTAAGAGTCAGAAGTGTGCTTAATTTCTATCTGTTTGGAGATTTTCCTGTTATCTTACAGTTGTTGATTTCTAGTTTGAATCCATTATGGTTGGAGAACATACTTTGTGTTATTTCAATTCTCTTTAATAAGTTGAAGTTTTTTTAAATGGCTGGGATATGGTCTATCTTCATATATATAATCCATGGACACTTGAGAATAATATGTATTTTTCCACTGTTGGGCTGAGTAATGTATAACTGTCTCTTAGATCTTATTGGTTGGTAGTGGTGTTGGATTCTTTGACATCCTTCCTGATTTCCTTTCTAGGTGTTCTCTCAATTGCTGAGAGAAGGGTATTGTAGCTACTAAATATGATGCTAGATTTTTCTATTTCTCCTTTCAGTTATATCATTTTTATTGCTTCATAAATCTTGCAGATCTGTCATTTGATGCATACACATTTAAGATTATTGTGTGTGTGCCTTGTGGGTTGACTGTTTTATTGTTATGTAATAACCCCCTCTGTGTCTGGTGATTTTGTTTACTCTGTAGTCTCACTTTATGTAATATTAATGTAGCCATTTCTGCTTTCTTTTCACTATTTATGTGATATATCCTTTTCTATCCTTTTACTTTCAACCTACCTGTATCATTATATTTAAAGTTAGTTATAGTTACATCATGTTTTTTACTCCACTATGCCAGTTTCAGTCTTTTAGTTGGCATGTATAGACCAGTTACATTTAATTATTGGCCTGTTAAGTCTTAAGTGCCCATTTCATTGTTTTGTTTTCTGTTTGTTCTTTGTGTTTATGATGTCTGTTTTGTTTTTCCTGCCCTTTTGTGAGTTGCTTAAACATTTTTTAGAATTCAACTTTGAGTTATCTATAGTGTCTTTGAGTGTATCCCTAGGTAGCCTAATTTTTAGTTGTTGCTCTAGGCATTATATTATATATACAAAGCTCATCACAGTCTTCTAGACATTTTACCAGTTCTAGTGAAGTACAGACACCTTATCGCCCTTTACTCTCCTTTGTTTAGAGTGCAATTGTCTTAAATATTTTCTCTGCATACATTTAGAAACACATCAGATAGCATTATAATTTTTTGCTTCAATCATGAAACACAATTTAGAAGACTAAAGAGAAGAAAAATGGATTTATCCTGATCACTCCCTGCAACCCTGAGAGACGGGAAAACAGTGATCCTCATTCGCAGATGGGGAAACTGAGGCTCGGAGGGGTGCTTGGCTGGGACATGGCAACCCAGACCAGAAGTTCTTATTTGTCTGTCGATCAGTCTGTCTCCATCTCTGGTTGAGGGCACCTCAAGATGAGGGGCTGGGGCCAGATCATGCTCTGAGGTGCCCCAACAGAGCAGGAGGGATGTGTGCCCAGGGAACAGCTCCAAACAGCCCCCAGGGACCAGGAGGAGGGCTCAGGCCAGACCTTGGAGGCACTTGAACTCTAGGCTGAGAAGCTGGATTTGACCTGGAGGTGAAGGGAGCCACAGGCAGCATTAGAGTCTGGGGGCCCATGTTGGAGGCTGGGCATTGAATGCCAGGGAGGAAGGAGGGCTGGAGGGGTGATCCTGGGAGGCAGGAAGGAAGCAGGTGGAGTACCTAGGTGGGAGACGCCTGCAGATGAGACTTTTACTCTCTGTTGTACTTCCTTCCTGATGTTCTCCTTTTATCATTTCCTTTTTGTCTAAAAAATTTACTTTAGCCACTCTTTTAAGATAGATCTGCTGGTGACAATTTCTCTGAGTTTTTCTTCATCTGAGAATGTCTTGATTTCCTCTTTCCTCTTCATTCCTGATGGATATTTTGACTGGATATAGAATTCTAGATTGACAGTTCTTTTTTCTGTCAGCACATGAAAAATGTTGTGCCACTTTATTTTGGTCTCCATGGTTTTGGATGAGAAACCTGCTGTTACTGACTTATTTCCCCCCTATAGATAATGTGTGGTTTGTCTCTTACTGCTTTCAAGATTTATCTTCAGCTTTAGCTTTCAAAAGTTTGACTATTAGATGACTTGATGTGGATTTCTTTGGTTTTATCCTGAGGTTTGCTCAGTTTCTGAAATCTGTAGATTTATATATCTTACCATATTTGGAGAGTTTGGGCTATTATTTCTTTAAGCACTTTTCCAGCCCCATCCTCTCTCCTCTCTATCTGGGACTCCAATGACCCAGATGTTAGATCTTTTGTTAATTTATTTTTTCAAGTTTATTTATTTTGAGAAAGAGAGGGAGAAAGAGAAGGGGAGGAGCAGAAAGAGAGGGAAAGAGTGAGAATTCCAAGCAGGCTCTGCACTGTCAGCCTGGAGCCCGACACAGGGCTTGAACTCATGAACGGTGAGATCATGACCTGAGCTGAAACCAAGAGCCAGATGCTCTACTGACTGAGCCACTCAGGAGCCCCAGATCTTTTATTATAGTCCTACAGTTCTTTGAAGCTCTGTTCATATTTTTCAGTCTATTTTTTTTCTCTGGTGTTCAGATTTGGTCATCTTTATTGTTCTTTCCTGAGGTTCACCTGTTCTGTCCTCTGTCCTACTTTCCTCCTGCTATTGAGCCTATCTATTGGGCTTTTGATTTGGGTTACTGCGTTTTCAGTTCTATAATTTCCATTTGGTTCTTCTTTATATCTTCCTTTTCTTTGCTGAGACTTCCTATTTATTTGCTGATGTTGTCTGCTTTTTTAATGTTTGAATTGTAACTGCTTGTTGAAGCTTTTTTATGATGGCTGCTCTTTGTCATATAATTCTAACAGCTCTTCCATCTCAGTTTTGGCATCTTTTGATTGTTTCTTACATGCAAATTGAGATTTTCCTGGTTCTTTGTATAATGAATGATTTTTTATTGAGACCTGGACACCTATGCTATGATACCCTGGCTCTTATTTAAACCTCCTGTTTCAGCTCTGGTAGAAGTAAGAGTGACACTCTGTCCCTGCCAGGTGAGTGTAGAAACCCAGGTTCCCCACTCAGCCTCTGTCTTCATCCTAGGGCAGTTCCAGCTCCCTACAGAGCCTTCACTGACACTGGGACTGGTTGTCTCATTACCACTCTCCACTAGGACTCCTGGTGGGGAGGTGGGGACGGGAGGGTGTCTCCTTCCAGCTAGGTGGGGATGGGGGTGCAGGCTTCCCACATGGTCGTCACCAACACTGCAAGGGATGTGTGTTTGTTACTGCCAAGCAGAGATGAAAGATATGGCTCCTAACTCAGCTTCCTCTGACCACTCTGGTGAGAGGGGGACCTTGTTACAGCTATACACTGGTGCAAGTCTAGAGTACAGCTCTTTCTGTGGTGTTTGGCCAGAATCAAGTAGTTATTTTCTAAAGGTTCTGTCTTGGAAGGCTGTCCCTTTTCTGGTACTTTGGCTGCAGATAGCAGACTTTTGTTTGGGGTTTTTTTTTTTTGGTGTTTTGTTTTGTTTTGTTTTTTTGGTCTGAACCTGTTTGTGTTTTGGATTGTCCGTTTCTTCAGCTCCAATTCTGTGATACATGAGGCAAAAAGAAAATCCACGGAATTCATTACCTTGCTGTTCTTCAGGTCCTGAGGTCCCTAGCCAGTCTGCCTTCCTTTCTCCACCTTTCAGAGTCTTTTTATGTTTGCTTCATATGTAATATTGGGGTTTTTAGTTGCGCTTAATGGATAGAATGAGGAAAAGTACATCCACTACATCTTCCTGAAAGTAGAAGTTCCCCAGAAGTTTTTTACATAACGGTTTTCATATAGAGATGAGGAGAGAATAGGTGAATGATGATGATCATCTTCCTGAAATGCAGTATAATGAACATCTGCCTGAAACAGCATTAGGAATTAGAGAGCTTCATGGGAAAGCCAGGTTTCAGTTAACTCTAGATGATGAAGGAATGGCCATCCACAAGACTGCTTGCCATGGAAGGGGGCATTGGAATTCCAGTAGACACTGTATAAAGGATTGGGAGGGGCAGGAAGAGCAAGAGAGTGAAAAGCAAAGCAAAGAAACTTTTGGCTGAGAGTATGAGAGGGGAGAGATTACCTGTGGGGTTTACATTTGAGAGGTGACACAGGTGTGACAAGCAGGATCAATTGCTTCAGCAATCACAGATAAATTTGGTATCACATCAGAACCTGATCACAGTATACCCTTAGAGGCTGGGAAATGGGGAGCGTGTAGGTAGGAGCAGGAATGACACTTGCAACATTTGGGTTCCGTTTTCCCAAAGGCCCAGCCAGCTGTTCTGGAAGAGTGAAGAGCAACTCATTAATGCAATTTCTACCCCTTATTTTTTATTCTAATAAGGTTCGCAGGCAAACCAGTATGAGTCCTTTGCAGCTAAGCATTGCCTGGTATAAATTTTTGGTAGGTTTTAATATTAAGGTTGTCACTTCAAAATGAATTACTGTTGCTATTGCAACAACTATAATAATAATAAATGTATTGAGTGCTTATTAGATGCCATGTACTGTTCTAAGTGCTCGGCATGTTTTAAGTCATGTAATCCTTACAACCACCCCATAAGGTAGATACTAATTATTGTATTAGCTCCATTTTATGCATGAGAAAACTGGGGATGTGTCAAAGGAATTAGAAATATGCTTAAAACCTTCACTGAATTAAAAACTGGCATAGCCACCTTCTCTGTCACCACATTCATTACACAAGAATCACAAAGAATGATGTTTTCCAGTGCTTTCCTAAATAATTGCTACAATCCAGTTCTTGTATTTATTTCAGTTACTGGGGTAAAAAGTAACGGGTGCTAATCTCATTCATTTCATCTCTGGCAAATCACTTAACCTATTATCCTTATTTTCCCTGCCTTTAAACTTGGGGCAGTCATACCAGGCCACCACCCCTGTAGCCACAGAGAACAAAAGCAGTAAGATTTTATTGCAAAACATTTTTTAAAAATTGAACTTGTACTAAATTATTATTCCACCCATAGGGAGCTGGGTGGTGGCTACAGAATGAGAAAAGCAGGAAATGGCAGAAAAACCACAGAGGAGAGGAGGGTTGCCTAGCAAGGTGGAACCCAAGAGAACAAAGGTGCAGGAACATTTTGAGATGTCAGAGGTTTGTTTTGAACTGTACCCACCCCATGTTGGCTCTAGGCCCCTTCAGGCAGGCCCTCTGGGCTTACCTTGGGGCCTCCCAGATGTCTGCATCAATGTTAAATAATGACTTGAGTCATCAAAAGAGCTTCCTTGGACGGTTTCCCAAGTCTTCACCCTTGTCTCTCACCTCCTCTTTCATCTACCTTTCCAAAAGTTCCCAACAGATGGTTTTCAGGTTCGCCCATATTGATTTTGCTTCATGCAGAAATATGCCTGAGCATCTCTCTCAGTGCAGAACTCCCAACCTCTACAACGTGGGGTGGGCGTGTATGTGTGTATGCCTTCAGAGCACAATTCCCTTGCCTGATGTAGAATCAGTGTCACACACACTGCACTTACCCTCACAGAGGAAGAAAAAAAAGAAAATTTCAGTGTGATCTTATTATAAACCATTTTAAACACTGACTATTCCCTCTTAGTGATACACTTCCAAGGTGGGGCAAATTTGGATTTCTTGTGAGTCAAGACTATAAACAGAAAATTCCTCACTCCTGGGTTGAAGGCCACCACAGATCAACTTACTGCTTGAAAATCTGCAGATTTTCCCATCAAAGTGGCTCAGATTCCAAGCAGACTTGAAGATTTCCATGCTGCCACTTTTTAGGAAATTTTGAATAACGGAAGACCAAAACTCAAATGTCATTTGTTTGCCTCAGTCTTCTTTTCTGAGGGGAATGCTGGCCCAAGCTTCTCATCAAAATGTAATCCCCCAAGAAGCACTTCTTTCTCTCCTCTCTTTGGAAATAATGGCATACAAAAAAGACTTTATACAACTTAAGTAAATTTATAACCTCTTATATTTTTGTGTCCACCTCTTCCCTTCCCAGACTCACACAATGGAATATACTGTAAACAAACAGTTCTAAAATAAAGTTTCCATCATGTCATGTCACTACCCAAACACATTCAATGACTCTCGGTTGTTTACAGGATAAATTTCAAACTCTTCAGACAGACTTTTACATTCTTGTCTCCCACTCTTCTGATATAGAATCTCTTCACTGCAGAATCCTTCTAACATGTTTTCTGCTTTTCACTGCAGAATAAGGTAAAACCTTCCTCATATCAACTCTCTTCTCTTCTACATATCTAAAATCCTTCAGAGAAGTGGTTCTCAAAGTTTGGCCTCTGGACCAGTAGCATTTGCTTCACCTGGGAACTTATAAATGCAAATGCTTAGGTCAAACCACAGACCTGGGGAATCTAAATTTCCAGGAGGTAAGGACTTACAATCTGATTTAACAGTCCATGTGGTTCTCGTATACCTTCAAGTTTGAGAATACTTTCCAGCTGAGATTTCACCTCTTTCTGGATGCTTCCTTTGATCACCATGGCTTTGATCAAAGCTTTTGAGATATTTCCATGTTTGTCCCCTTTATTTGGTAATCACCATGTATAGCCTTGTCTAAGGTTAGCTACTTTTTTAGAGAAGCCTAGGATGATTCCCATCCCTTCCTTCCTCCTTCTCTCCCTTCCTTCCTTTCTAATCTGCCACAGGCCCTGGCACAGACATTGAGTCAGCAGTTCTTGATTGGCTGAGGTTAGATGGCTAAGCAGGGTTCATATGTTTTGGTAGGGTCTTTCTAGCTGAGTCTGCAAGAAAGACATATCCTCCCAAAACTTGTCCCTTTGTTCCCCTGACACAAACAGAATACTATAACAGATAGCTCATGACCCTAACTCTTCTGGTACTTCTTGAATCTTAATAATTGGGAGATACTAATAATCAATGAAATATACCATTGATGTGCCAAGTACCAATGACTAAAGCACGTTCCAGAAAAATCTTGATTTAGTAAACAGTTGGCCCAGTTCAGGCTACTTAAGACAAAGGGTCCCTAAATGGTCAGTCAGAAAGAGCAATCAGTAGGACTTTGTGGCTCTCCACCCATCCCCACCCTATTCCCTGGGGGAGGTGACCCTTCTCAACATGGAGGGCATCATGGTCAAATGGATAGTTCATCCTCTCTTAGTGTCCACTGGTAAAGTGAGAATCCCATCCTTTCAATGCCATCCCTCTTTATAATTTTCTCCCCTTCCTGCCTACCATGAACCCCACATTTTGACATTTTCATCTACAAAGCAAACTGCTCTTTTTTTTAATGTTTATTTATTCTTGAGAGAGAAAGAGGCGGGGAGAAGTGCAGAGAGAGAGGGAGATACAGAATCAGAAGCAATCTCCAGGCTCTGAGCTGTCGGCACAGAGCCCCATGCAGGGCTGGAAGTCCCAAACCATGAGATCATGACCTGAGCCAAAGTCAGATGCTCAACTGACTGAGCCACCCAGGCACCCCCAAAACAAACTTTTTAAACATCATGATACTGAAAGAGAAGTTAAGCAACCAAGTTGCTGGGAGTCTTGTGAGAATTCTTTTGTAAGATACTTCTGGGCAAAAAAGAGGTTTATAGTTTTTATTCCATGACTCTACTCTGGCCTGAGATATTTCAACAGGATTTGTAGTTAGTGCTCATAAGCCATTCTGAGATTCCAGCCGCCTTAGAGGAGTGAGCTCCAAAGATTATTTTGATCTAGGCACCTATATCAATAAAAATATTTTGTGTATGAACCATTGATGTAGATATACTTGTTTCTAAATTATGTTTACATACTACTGCTCTAATGTATTGTGTATGTAATGAATCAATACACTAAAATATATTTTGAAAAGATGGGAAAAGAAGAAAATGAATAATATTTTTAAAAGATTTTTCAACTGTGATTGCTTCCTACCATAATTATTGAATAGCTCAAGAAACCATAAGTAGTCACAAAAAGGTTAATTGTGGTGGCAGACATCATCAGTGCCCAACCTTGATCCCCTTGGCCCACCATACCAGTCATCTGCAGAAGGTTCCTGTACAAGTAACAGCTTCCTGTGTCTCTCTTCATGAAAGCATTCTTGGACTATTAAAATGTAGTCAGTATATGTGAGAGTGCTAGGAACCTAACACACCCCAGGAATGACTCTTAACCAATGAAGGACAAGAGTCAGTGGATAAATACTCCAACTTCCTTGTACCTCAGAGGGATAATTTTGTTCTCCACAGGCCCTCAGAGGGTCCTGGGTGCCCAAAGTAGTGATCCATTCATCTGCATACCCTTTGTTGGCTTTCCTGCCTTTGTACGTCACTTCCCTACTCCCTCACTATGCTTCCTGGAATCACCGCTCATATAAGACACTTGCATCTAAATCCTTATCTTGGAGTCTGTTTTGGTGGGGGGGATTCCAAGCAAAGATGATTATTAAAACATGTTTTATTTTATTTTTTTTTTTTAAGTCAGAAAAAGTTATAATTTGACTTTACTTTTAAGAAATAATAGTTCATAAGTTCTGTGTCCCAGACTGGACACTGACCATGGAAAAGTAGATGCCTTTCTGAGCCAGCAGCTGTTGATGTGTGCCATGCTCCTTGACCTTGCCGTTCTGAAACACCACTATCAGGTCTGCGTTCTGGATGGTGGACAGGCGGTGAGCAATCACGATGCAGGTGCGGCCTTCTCTGGCTTTGTCCAGGGCTTCTTGGACAATCTTTTCACTCTCTGTATCCAGAGCTGAAGTAGCTTCATCCAATAGTAGGATTTGAGGTTGTCTGATGAGGGCTCGAGCAATAGCAATCCTCTGTTTTTGACCTCCTGAGAGCTGAGTTCCCTTATCTCCCACTCTTGTTTCATATTTGTGGGGTAAGGTCTCGATGAAAGGATGGATGTTGGCTGCTTTGGCTGCGTTCACAATTTCATCCCGTGACACCGCCCGGCCATTGTCTCCGTAGGCAATGTTCTCAGCAATACTGCAGTCGAACAGGACTGGCTCCTGGGACACAATTCCAAGGTGGGCTCTGAGCCACTGGATGTTAAGTTCCTTTGCCTCTTGACCGTCTAGGAGCACTGTGCCGCTCAAGGGGTCGTAGAACCGCTCCAGGAGCTGGACCACCGTGCTCTTCCCGCAGCCGCTGCTGCCCACCAGGGCCAGCGTCTGGCCCTTCTTCACCTCCAGGCTCAGCCCCCGAAGCACTGGGATGTCTGGCCGAGTGGGATAGTTGAACACGACTTCATTAAAGGTCACATTTCCTTCAAACTTATCCTTCATGGATGGCGTCAAAAGGTTTTTCTTGTCCTCTGGCTTCTGATGGGTTTGGCAATGAAAGGCACCAGCAGGGGAAGGGAGGGCTGGAGGAGGGTGAGGTGAGGGTATGTGTTTCGTTGGCTTCTCGATTATTAAAACATATTTTAAATGGTCTCCTTGATAACTTCTGTTTTTAAGTGATCTGATTTGAATTCATTATTTTATAATATGGCTGATTCTGAGCTGTTACTAGGATGGAAGAATTGTTAGTGCAGCCATTTTTCTCATACTTTTGTGAGCTTTTGCTAATGGTCATATCTTCATCTATGGTTTCTTTGCAAGGATTTTTTAAGTTCCTTGCCAAATTTGAGAGCATTATTAGTTAAAATGGGTAACATAATTTGTAATGCCACCTAACCAGGAACATATCAATGGTAATACTTTGCAGTATGTTGAAGGAAATTATCACATGAAGGTTCCATTGTCAACTATTCCCAATATGGAACATTCTCTTTCTCTGGGATACCTTGAAAAACACATAGCCCTCTCATACAGACTGAGGGAGGGCACTGGTGCTGATCTGTGTATTAAATAAGAGTAAAACTGAATCTGTCTATCTATTGATCCTGACAGTTGCTCCCTATACCCCACTGTATTATCTCACTCACCCCTCGGGTGTGACTACCTCATTTTGGAGACCACTGCTCTAGAGAATCCAAGGCCATGTCAAAACATGATAGAAAGCCAAGTGGAGGATTGAAGGCAATGTAGAGTATACTGTCTCACAGAGAAGCATTTACCACTGGCAGCAGAGGGGTTTGGTAGAGTGGGAAATATTTCTCTGAATTGACGTCCATGCATCCTTGAGTTCTTGATGACTGTATCTGAAGGAAGAAAGAGGAGTTTGATGCATGTATTACGCAGGTAGAGAAGGGTGGAAACTTGGAAATGAGGACCAGAGTGTAGAAGGCAAGTTTTTTCTTGACTGGTTTGATACAATGGTTTTGAGCCTTGATGGAAAAAGGTATTATTGATATCTAACACGGAAGGAACTGTTATGAAGCACTCTGATGAGACTGAACACATAGATTTTTGCTTTGGGGTTCAGGTGACAAAGAATATCACACAGTGGAAAAGAGAGACATACTCTAGACTGCTACCCCAAAATGAACATCTCTCCTACTACATCATGGACCATTTAGAGAGCACAGTCAGTGGGGAAATTGAAGTTCTTACCCTAAGTAGCAGCACGGGGAAGAGACCTCACTCGACTTTTGAGTAGATGACACTGCAAGAGGAAGCCATTGCAGGAGAAGAGGAAAATTTGATTCTAGTAGATGTATGGAAGCTGTGGCTGTCATACCAGTTCATGAGCTCCCTGTGAAAACCCTCAAGGGACACTCAGGAATACTTGCTTGGGAAGGGGCTTTTCCAGAAAGCTGTCTGTTCACGTCACTATAACAAAAATGCCATAAACTGGCTGGCTCGTAAACCAAAATTTATATCTCACAATTCTGGAGGCTGGAAGTCCAAGATCAGAATGCCAACATGACTGGGTTCTGGTAATGGCCCTCTTCCAGGTTGCAGACTGCTGACTTCTTGTCGTATCATCACATGCTAGAAGGGGTAAGGAACCCTGTGAGGTCTCTTTTATAAGGGCACTGATCCCAGTCATGAGGACTACACCCTTATGACCTCATTGCTTCCCATAGGCCACCACCTCCTAATGCCATCCTCTTGGGGGTTAGGATTTCAAAAGTGAATTTGGAGAAGGGTGTCATAAATATTCAGACCATAGCACTGGTGACTCTGAATAAGCAGATGGAGTTAAGATCCAGGGAGTTTGGATTATTTTGACCTCATTTAATATCCCCCAGGGGACATTTGGGTTACAATAATAAGTTGGGATTTTTTTTACTATCAAGAGGCAAATGATTACTTACCATTAAATAAGTATTTCTCCAGTTTGCCTTGGCACTGCAGAGCCAGTCACAACTGCAGTTAAAATAACAATGGCTTCTTACCTGTTCACTTCATTGAGGATAGTTTTTGGTGCAGGGGAATATTCCACAGCATCAGTTGGTTACCTTATATTGCCAAACAAATGAGGGGGAAACTAATAATTTCAGTGCTTCTAGGCAGGTTTACAAGGGCAGACTTGCTTCCTATTGCCTGAAGTTGCAGGATTTTAGATGTTAGAACCTGCCCTATAAATGAGCACATTGCTCCTCTTGGTGAAATCATCTGTACATCATATTTTGTGACTCTGATCCTTAGATTCTTCCAAGTTGAGTAATAATTTATATTATTGGACAAATTCTTGCACCTGTAATTTATAAACCTGATCATTCCTACTCAAATCCTTGTCATCTCACCTCCTCATAGAGTCATGATTTAATAGCTCAGCTGTGAGTTGAGGTTTCAAATTACCAAAGCATCATAACTTTTACCACTATAAGACATGCAGGAGGAAGTTAAGACCCTTGAAATCAGTTGCACCTCAGGCAGGAGTGTCAGCTAATTGCAAGATGGACACTTTTGGAAGCTTGGTTCACTTTTTCCGGATGCTGGGAGGCCATTTAACGTGCTGGAGGAAATTTGGGGTAGGTGAGATGGCATCCCAACATCTTGAAAATGTTAAGAGATTTTCCAAAGATACCTTAATCTATTTCCAGTAAGTAGTTTCCCATGGCTCAATATAACAAATAATCACAGCCCAATTGCACTTGCCAAAATACATAAACTTTTTGTATTGGGTAGTGAATTTCATCCAGAAAGATATCTGCAGTTTGGTTTCATTTGGAGATAGTTTTTCTGGAGGATTTTTGGGGGAAGAAAGTCTCTTAGCTTACATTTCTTTAAAAACAAATTTCTCTTTGGAAAAACTTCCTAAATATAAGGAGTTTATATATATATATATATGTATGTACATAAATTTATAAATATATAAATTATATATGTATATAT
>NW_027527392.1:86790-88399 GCF_008692635.1 Crocuta crocuta | reverse complement strand
ATCTTTAGATTTCTAAATATTGACCCTGAAAAAGTCAGGAATATAGAATTCATTATATAGAGAGATTTGATGGAAGACTGAAATACATTTAAAAAGGAAGTGGTCAGCTATTATCTGAAACCCTGCATGTACTATTGGGAATAAAGGTTTAGTGTATATGGAAGTGAGTGATCATGGGCAAAAGAAACTTGGATAAATGTGACATATTAGAAATTGTCATAGATAAATTTGAGAAATCAGACGCTTGAAGAAAGAAATAAGAAATGGTTTTACAAACTTATCCAAATGCCAATTAGAATTTAATACTCTTCCTCTAAGAATAAGCACTCCATTGGTAATCGTTATCTTGAAATGAATTCATGAACATTAATTAAGCCCCCTCCATGCAGGATGACTAAGAGACAATTAATAACAGACATTTAATACTAGTCAAATTTAGCAAACATTTCTCTTTTGAAAGTTTTTGTTCATTTGCCAGATAGGCAAAAGGTACTTGACTGCTGTGGTATATCTTCTAGAAAATGTTGTGTTTGGAGTTTGAAAGTGGCACCCTGGGAAACAGTGTGCTGTTACCATGGTCTTGGAATGTCATAATCTTGAATTCTGCAACCATCCTGCAGCCAAATGCCAAAGCAATTTTGGGCAAGCAACCTAATGCTTCAGATCCTCTGGTTTCTAATCCCATCATAAAGCAAATATAATAATAACCTCTCTCAGCTTCTTAACACTTTTCCACCCTTGGCTTCAAGGCTGTTCCTCACAATCTTTCTAATCTCTCCTTTTACTTTACTCACTCTCAGTGGCATAGCTAGAATATTAGACACCTGGAGCAGATCATTTTTTTAAATGCCCTTTATTTCCATGCCAAAATTATTTCTAGTAGCAATCATAAAATAATAATCATAATGATACTCTCTCTTCAATTGTTCTTTGGTTTTAAAATAAAAATTAAAAAGAAAATTTGTTCTGGACAAGATGACTTAGGCACATTTCCCTGCTCCCCCCAGTTAAGTATAATTATAAACCATCAACAGAACTCAGAGGCAATGAAAGGAGCACTCTGGAAGGTGGGAAGAGAAAGACAAGCTGGTTCTGGATCCTGGGACTATAGGAACAACACAGCAGTAGGATGTCTTCTACCTCCCTTTCCTCTCCCCACCCAACAGAAGAAGGAAACCCAGGCCTGGCATTTTCAGACCCTCAACTTAGCAACACAGGGCAGCCCAGGTGGGCTCATGTCTTCACCAGATCAAACAGTAGACCCTCTGACAACAGCAGGTGATCCTGACAATACTGGCAAAGGGGATCGATTAGGAACCTCACTAAAAGCAAGCAAGTAAAGGAAGTGCTCTGTTCCCTTGCCAGACCGGAGACTCTCCTTCCTTGCCAGTAGACACCGAGTGGTACATTGGCACTGGCAAGAGAGATTCTGCTACACACAACAAGTTGCCTGGCCCAGGAAACCTTCTTCATCCGTGTGGGCCAGATACTTCCTTATTCTGCCTAGAGACATCAGGCAACCCTGACTGGGGCAACCCCTTTGGTCCCTTCAAGCACCACTGCAAGAGACCAGTGGGAGTTCTGCAGCACCAGATAAACCACGCACTCC